>NC_092048.1:35182142-35429513 GCF_003086295.3 Arachis hypogaea
CCGACACGCGTGTCTGCTGTGTCCAAACCGTGTCTCAATAAAAAATAAAAAATTCTTCTTCGGACACACTTGGACACACCTAAATACCATCACGTGTCAGCGTGTCCGGTCTTATTCTTAATATATATTCTTAAAATAAATTTAGATATAGTATATATTATTATTTATTAAAACAAAAAATATTTTAAATACTTGATATAATTAAAATAAGACATTAAAAATAATTTAAAAATTAATTTATATTTTAATATTAATAAAATATTAAAATATCATTACGGTTTATCTAAAAAATACTTTATATTTTATATGTATGCGTGTCCCCGTGTTAGGTAAGATTTTAAAATTTGCATTGTGTTGGCGGTCCTATGGTCTTTAATTTGTTGAATGGTCCTAAGGTCGGATGCCATAAAACATTCGGCACCAGAAAGAACTTGGCCGGGACATACAACTAAAAGAAGCTGGTGACGCTGTTGCCCAGTCTTCTCCCTCGAAGTCAGACTCGGGCGTGTCAGCTTCGCAGAAGGTTATACCCGTCCCTCCGTTTTGGCCAATTCTCTTATCTCCGCCACTGATAGTATTGTGGCCCGTCCTCATCCTTCTTCCTCGAAAAAATCCCAAAAGGTAAAAGACTGCAGAGTGGGAAAGCATATACAACATGGGCTTTGACGGGCTTGCATGGAGCGAAAAACATATTCTCCCTCATAGCCACATTAGTATGGATGATGTGTCCCTCAAAAGCCATCTTCAGCTCCTGTCCCGAGGTAGAATTCGAACAGCAAGCGTGTGTGCAGCATTGACCAGAGAGTTGGAGAAAACTTCCCTTAGCGCCACTCACAGCTCCTTGGTGGCTACCCAAGTCGAGGTGGTTTCATTGGAGGAGACAAAAAAAGAGCCTGAAGAGGAGAGTGATACATTGTTGTCGACTTGGGCAAAGCTCAGGCAAAGGCAAAACAGGCGGAACGGCCTTGGCTATGTCAAGGATTTAAGAATGAAGGCGGAGGAGAGCTACACCCATGTCTTCGGGGAGAGGCTCGACCTAGTGGATGAGCTGGCTAATGTTCGGGACAAATATGCAGAACTCGAGGAATATGTGGCTGAAGGAATGGATGAAATGTTTGCAAATTCAAAGGCCTAGTTTCAAGTTATTGCTGCTGAGGCAGACCTTTCCCTAATCAGCCAAGATAATATTGTAGTAGACGAGAAGATCGTCCTGGCTCCCCGAGGATGATGAGGAGGTTCATTTGCACGACCCGAAATTTCGGATGCAGAGATCAATCAAATTTCCCAAATCCCAAGGTCCTCTGAGAATGAGGTCATTAGTGGTGAGCTCCCTCCTTCTCCGACTAGCCCATCGCAGCTGTGCCGATTTCTGAGTATGACCGACTCCTTCCACCCAGCTGAAGATACTGTCACAGAAGAGCAGCTTATCCTTTGTAATTCCGTCTTTAGCAGTTTGAATGGCCCAATGTGTGGGTCTTTTAAGAACAATTTTTTTTGTAATAGCTTGTAGCCTCGATCACTTTTTTAGTTGTATTTTTTTTGACAATTTTAGTTTTTTTTTTTATCAAAAACCTTTCTTCATTTTCATCATGATTATAGGTTTTCATAATTATTTTTTGTCGAATTAGATCTTAGCCTATATAGCCGTTTAGTTGTAAATCGTGTTTTGACAACTTTTAATACTGTTTCTTTGCTAAGTTAAATGATGTCGGTGAAGTAGGTCAGTATAGTGCTTTTCTTGTAAGTTCCGACTTCCTGTAATCGGACTTTGTCAAGTTACTTTTTCATTTCGTTTTTATTCTGCCTTGATTTTGAGGTTGATCTTACAAATTGTTTACATAACTTCTTATATTAATTTGTACCTCGTCGCTTCAACTTGCCGACCATTCTAGGTCGGATAATGATTTTTGCGGTTTGTCAAGCTTAAATAATGTATTTTTATAGGAAACTTTTAAGAATGAAGTGGATTTATCATGATAAATGAAAAATGCCTTTCCATAAATTGGCTAATAGGATTTTGACTACTCTTAGCCCGTGTTATGGTGCCTCGTTAAATCCCTTCCGAAAAATCCTTCTCGAAAAAAAATTATGAAGTCGGGAAAAATGAGTATACCAAGGAACAAGGTGCGCTATCTAACTGTAGTACTTCTTCAAGTTACACGCGTGCCACGACCTCGAGAGTTCCATCCCTTGTAAGTCGGATACTTATACTAACTTTCCTAAGACTTCAACAATCTTATAGGGTCCTTTCAATTCGCAGCTAGCTTTTCGTTGCCCGACTTCTGAATCCTGATGTCATTTTGTATCAGTATAAGATCGTTCGTGATAAAGGTTCTTTTGATTACTTTATGATTGTACTTCAGAGCCATCCTTTGCTTTAGTGCTTCCTCTTTGATCGAACTTGTTCTCGAACTTCTGGGAGGAGCCGAACTCTTCCTTTTGTGCTGGATATTGGCCCTTTATTGTAGAATAAACCCTTGGAGATTCTTCAGCGATTTCTATGGGAATCATGGCTTCTATTCTGTAAGCAAGTCAGAAAATTGACTTCCTTGTTGTGGAGTGAGGAGTTGTCCGTATACCCATAAGATTGAGGAAGCTCGTCTGCCCATGCTTCTTTTGCGTCTTGTATTCGACATTTTAACCTGGCCAATATGACTTTGTTTATAGTTTCAGCTTGTCCATTGGTTTGAGAATATTCCACCAATGTAAATTGGTGCTAAAAATATTTTTATTATAAAATACCAATGGCATTTTATGATATTATTATACTTGTATAAAATATTAAAATAATTAAATATTTTCCTATTTCATACTAAAATTACCGTATGTAAAAAATTTAGCCAGAAGATGCATAATTTTCATAATTTGAAATTCGTTTTGAATATATTGTTCTTTAATGCAGGTATTAATTGGATGGATAGGATTTTATTTGTTAAATGATAAATTGCTCTAAATAATGGCTAGAATAGAGAAAGACTTGAAAGTTAAAACATGAAAATAAAAAAGACTTTGGTAGGATATTTATTAAGGTTATTAGTTTAGCATTAAAACTTAAAAAAAATCTTCACTAACTATACATTATAATTTATAAATGCGCTAAATATCAATTTTCCGTTTTTTATAAAACAAGATTATATTAAGTGTAAGCAAAATTCAATTCAAATAAAAATGTGTTATATTAACTTTAGATAAAAACAGGTAGAAGCATCACGTCACGCGTTTCACATCTTTCAGGATCATTCTCTCTTTCTCGTCCTCCTCACTAAAACAACAACGACTACGCTCTAACGCGCGCGCGTGTTCGCCTTTTCGCTTTTGTTATTACCAGTCAAATCCATCTTTCCGAACGCTCAGCGACTTCTTCATCACTTTCTCTTCCCCCTTCGTCCATTTCACGCGCTTCCTCTTCCTTCCTCCGTCGATTCGCCGCCATTTCGCTTCAGGTTCTCCCTCTCTCTCTCTCTCTCTGCTGAATTTAGTGCGCACACAATGAATCTCGATTTGAATCCTTTGTAGCTCCTCGAGATCTCTGATTACAGAATGCGTATTTCGAATTTCGTTTACTGTAAGTTCTCGACGGAGTATTCAGCTTTTTGAATTCTCGTAAACGCCTTTTTTTGCTTAGCTAAGTGAAGAAGGAACTGTAACAGAGAGGAAGTGGAAGGATATGTGTGGAGAGAGGAGTTCGATGGAGTTTTATAGATTTTTTTGCTTCTGTATGAGTGAAATTGCTGAAGAGTTCTAGTGAACTTCGCCTGTGAGAGGAAATCGAGGATCTGGTTCTATTTAGCGGTCGTAGAATGGAGATTATGGTGTGTGTGTGTGTGTTTAGTTACCGTATAGTAATGAACAGCGGTAGAAATGATGTTTAATTATGCTTTGATTGTTAGGTGCTTTAAGATTTGCAAAAATTTAATTCAGTAATCTATTGTTGATCCCTTCTCGTGGTTGTTTCTGATCACTACTTAATTGTTAGAAATTTTTGGATATTGCATTGGAAATAAGTGTAGTTTCTCTTTTGCCGAATGACCAAGAAAATTGTGCTTATGCTTTGTGTGAAACAATCCACGGAGCTTGCTCCAGGGCCTCCTCCTAGTGAGGAAAGGTTTGGTGGTTGATGATTGTGGTATTTCCTGACATAGGGGGGACATAGGGGGTTTTAATGTTTAATACTATAGTTCAGTGCCAAACTTAGAACCGTATTTTTCTTTTGTTGAATTCAAAATCATCTACTGTTTTATTTATTTATATATTTCTTTCTTATTGTTTTGTTTTGCTGATGCCAGGTTATTTGAAGTTCAAATAATAACTCTCGTTTTAGTTGCTACTTGAGCTGGATTTGGAGGTATTGTCATCTGGAAATCATTAGGAATAAGTGTACGTAAGCAAGAAGTTTGGTTTGCTTTGCTGCTTAGACTCAACTGTTCTATGTTCTGAACCAGTATTTAATTATTTTTGGGAGTTTTGAGGTTGATTAGGGGATAATATTCCGAAATAATTTTTTTTTTTGGTAAAACTGAACTTATTGTTGTTCTAACTTATTACGGAAACAATATAATTGGTTACTTCTTTACAATTCTTTTTTCAGCTTCATTTTATTATGAGTGAGTAGAATATCGGTTTTATTTATGTTGAAACACTATCTTTTGTTGGATTTTAAAACCATGTGCTTTGCTTCAGAAAATCCTTTTGCAGAAGTAGTTTATGATAGCTATTATATCTTCATTTGATCTTCTTCCTTATTTTCCTGTTTACTTTCCCCCCTTCTTTTTTTGGTTCCAAATTTTGTGGTTTACACTAAGTTTCATTTCTTGAAGCCTAGTGCTCCCATTGAAGCAGATTCTTTTCATTATTTTAGGTGAAATTGGATTATTCACATTATTCATGTTTATCACAGCCAATTAGTTTGAGTGTTCATTACTTGTATTCATCCATTGCAGTTAGAACTGTGGGTTTGTTAGTACAAGGTAATCTTATCTCTTCTATGGTGTGTGGATACATTGAAAGCAAAATATGGGACTTTTTGATGACTTGCCTTTGCCTGAAGACAAAGCTGTAAGCTTTCCTTTGTTACTTTCTAGATTTGTATTCAAAATGATTAATCACTGCTTTTCAAAGGGATTCTCTGCAATTAATTTATATTCTAAGGACTTTTGGCCTCACTGCTAGTGCTTGTAGATTACTGGAATAGAAATGGGGAAACTTTGAGCAGTTTGGTGCAGTAACCTAGGTTTATGTTCCAGAATAAGGCTCATGCCTTACAAGGGTGGGAGAACAACTTCTGTCCAATGTTATAATTATATCCTCAGTCTATTTCATCCTTGGTTCCAACAGAGTACACTAGTCTGAAGTAGGCCCATATTTGACCCCATTTGGTGCCAAAAGGCTGTTGTAACTGCAAACTGTTCTCATTATAACTTAAAATTGATTTCTTTTTCTTTTTCCTTTTTCTTAAACAAGGACAGAAGGATATTACAAAAGGCATGGAGGACCAGAAATCCTCAATTTATGGAAGGTTAAGATACACACAAAAAAAATACATCAACAGGCCAAGCTTTGCAATCTGTCTGCATCTCCGAGAGGAAACCCCTCTATAAAAATCATGAACCTTGAAAGTTTGTAATTGTAGTTAAGAGGTTCTAAACATCTACTCTAAGATGTACTGGTTTTGACACTAAAATGCTATATATGATGCAAGTTTAGGATATGCCCATATAATAATATCATAAGTCTCTGCTGCTTTAAAATAAAGCAGCAGAAAAACCACCAGACGCTGACACTTTTCCCGTTTAATGCTTCAGATTGGCTCTCAAAGTCCTCACCTCTTCATGGTCTTTTCAAACCAACTTAGCTTTGCTCAACAGATAGGATTACTTTTATTAAATGGCCTTCTTTACCACTATGCAGGTTATATTAACCAAAGTTGTATGCATCACATGAGGGATTCATTGCTATTTTATACTAAAATTATTTTTACTTCTAGCTTATAATTTGAACTGTAGATTGTTTGCTCCAAAACCTTCATTGATATATCTAGTTTTCTATTGCTCTTTGTCGTGTGTTAATCTCTCTAATTTGTGATAATTTGAGTCTTTCTGCTCTACCGAAATGCAGTATTTGAGACGTGAACTCGCTAAAATAGATGAGAGTTGGACTGTTGCTCGTTTTGATTCACTACCTCATGTTGTTCACATTTCGACGTCAAAAGATCGTGATGCTGCTGCACAATTGTTGAAGGAGCAAAGTGATGTTGTTGAGGAGGTTGTGGATGAAGTAGTACAAACCTATCATAGTGGCTTCAACAAAGCTATCCAAAACTATTCCCAGGTTTCTTAATATTTCATTCTCATGGGTTCTTTTTAAAATTGTTGTGTTGACCTGGAACAATTGGTTCAAACTGCCAGTACTTGACAACTGAAACTTCAGGGAGTTTGATTGTGGGTGTTAATGGAGGTCCACCTTCAGATTATAGTTCCTTAAATTTCCCAGTTACTTTGCATCCCGCTTAATGGGAAAATGGTTGATGGTTATTATTGTTTTCGTTGTTCTTATTGTTGTTCAATTTATTGTGCTATAAACTTCCTATTGTAGTTTTGGCAGTTGTTACTTTGTAGAATTCTTAAGAGTTTGCCACTTCTCTCTTGTTTACATAGAGTAGCTGAATTAGGATTGGCCTTTCATTATGATTTTCCATTTAACAAATATCTTGTTTATCTTTAGATCTTGAAGCTTTTCAGTGATTCCACTGAGAGTATCTCCGTCTTAAAGGTAGATTTGGCAGAGGCAAAGAAGCACCTTAGTGCGCGCAATAAACAATTGCATCAATTATGGTATCGCTCAGTTACATTGCGACACATAATCTCCTTATTGGATCAAATTGAAGGCATTGCTAAGGTCAATCCTTTATTTCCCAAGTGTTTACTGTTTTTTTATTTCTTGATTCAATTGCATTGCTTTGTTTGTTGCTGATTAAAAGACAGTATCGTGTCAGAACTTACGCTAGCTTCCTCTAATATTCTAATTATATTTGCTATGACTTGGAGTCACTTTTTGCCTCTTTTAACAGTTTGGGATAGAATAAACAGTATGCAAAATTGCATTTGCAGTTTCATATCCAGTGTGCTACATCTGTACATGTGTAGAACTTTTGTAGTAGTTTTAGATGTGAAGCACATAATAACCTTAAAATTCATTGAAGCTATAGAACTAGACTTATATACAGTGACATTATAACTCGTGAAAGCTCACTGTGCTTGGAATGGCGATGAAATTAGGCTAATGCTAACAATTATCTTCTTGTGAATCAATGCTATTATGGATTTTCATTCTTAGCATAGTGATACCAACGCCCTACTATAGATATTTGATCAACCATGGTCTATTGCTGCATCAAGGAGCTTCTAGACTAGAACTCTCCAGTATTGAAGCACCAAGAATTTATGTTGGGATTTTTTTTTTCTTATATTGTTATAACGATAGTTTATAATCAATAGAATTCAAATATACTTAATATGACTCAATGGATCACTTTTTTTGATAAGTATTTTTTATGGATTCTATTCACCCGCCAATCCAATGAGATATGGTATGCTACAAGTGAATATTTACGACAAGTGAGTCCCAATTTTAGGATGACCGACCCCGTAAATCCAGTTCATATAATGTCTTTCTCAGGTGCTAGAGGAAATGCATCTCAAGGTTGCATTTTCTGCTTGCATGTATACATTTGTGCATGCTTCCTGATTTCTTTTAAACTTTTTGTTTTAATTGCTTCCTTTTCTGTTATCTGTTTAAACTTCTCTATCTTTCATGGAGGATTTTGAGTCTGAAGATCTAAGTTGCAGGTTCCAGCACGTATGCTCATTGCTGAGAAGCAATTTTATGCTGCAGTTCAATTGCAAGTGCAGTCTATGCTGATGCTTGAGAGAGAAGGTCTCCAAACTGTAGGATTTCAACTCACTCACATTTTATCCTATTTTCATCTTATTTTGAGTAGGAACCTGCTATTTTTCATTAATAGTTCCCCACCTTGGTTCTGGACTTCACTTGGTATTTTAGTTAAAAGGAGCAAGTGATTTGTACAGATAAAAGGGCAAACATACTAAAAGGGCAAACATACTAAAAGCAGGTGATACGATATCCATCATATCAGAAAATCTATAAACAAACAAAGAACAGATGTGGCTAAACAAATACAACAAAGCTGTTGCATCTGTCTGCTTGTTAGATATTAATATTGCCTCAAGAAGACTAAGAATGTGAGAAAGTCCTGTGCGTCATAGAGAGCTATAATTGTTATTCTATCCTCTATTATATGGAAAGGCAAAGGGATGCCTCTGAAAATGCCAATCATTTAGTTGGTTATATCATTATTCTACATTTCATTGAGATTATTGCTGGTTGATTTTTTTAATTATTTAATTTTAAATATTTTACTTCTAACTTCAGAGGAAGAACAGCAATAAAAAAAATAACAAAATAGCAATTAAAAAAAAATAATTTATCAAAAATAGCTCATGCAACAGTGTTTTAATATGGGTAAAAAAGTTGTAAACTCTACTTCTAAGGTATTGCATAAAGAAGCAACTTTTTTCAAACTCTGGATATCCAAACATCTTTATTAACGAAATATGATTAATTTTACGAAGAAAAAGTGAGAACAATTTTGAACTAAACAAAGGAACCCCATCAAAGTCCATTTAAATCACTTACCTTAAGAAAAAGAGGGTTACATGCATACTCTAGTACTACTCTCTCAATGCGTTTTGCATTAAACATCAAGAAATCATCTCCAACTAACTGCACAATATTGCAATGAGTAGAAACCATTCAAATAATTGTTAAAAACTTCTAATTTGTATGCTTATTCATATGACTATATTTTTTGAATTTCTTTTACCATGTGCAGGAAGTTGAAGTTCACGGCCAATATTTTTCTAAGAGATGAAGATTCCTGCAAAAAATCAGAACAAAAACCTTTAATCAAAAATTTCTTAAGTCCGTATGTTGGTTCCAGCTCAAATAATTGACCACAGAAAAGTTTCAAATATTTCCAAACCTAAATCCTTTTCTTAAAATCAAATCCAGCTGATATAAAAGCATGGCCTTTGTTTATTTGTTTTGAGTTAAAAAAAATATATGGAAACAGCAACGGAAACGAATTACTTTTATAGACTCATCGTTCTCATCTTCCTTCCTCATCATGGATATACCTATCTGACAACATGCAAAAGAATAACATAATGCTTTTGCGGTATTTTTCTTTTGACTAAATTAAAAATTTAAATTAATCATTCAAAGGCATAAAAAATCTTTGAGTACCTAACAAACTTGTTTTCATAATGGTATTACCTAGTCTTTAGGCAATCTGTATAATAATATATAATTCCAATATCCACCCCCCAATGCACAAACAGGAATGTCAAGAACAGCAGGATTTGGAACATTGAGCAACTGCAAAACACAATAATAGATCAAGTTATGGTAAGATTAGGATTGTATGATAAAAGATAAGCTCAACTTATTTGCAAAAGTCACTTGATATACTGGAGGAATGATCAAATATATAAATCTAAACTTAACAAATCTCCAAGATATGTAATAACTCTTAAGGGATAATATCAAAATATTTATACCAACAGTAAGAACACACAACTTAGACAACATAATAGGACACATGTTAAGAAAGGTGGGGAAAAAATAAAAGGGGTACGAATTCTTTTTTCCTCTGTTTTTCCTCTGTTTTCTTATATTGTTGTCGGGGTTAGAGTGTACCATGGTAAGAAAAGATTTTTAGGAGCCTCCCAATAAGCTTCCTACCTATGAGTGTTGATAACCTTATCTTATATTAGACCAAGAGTACAACCAATCATTTCAATTAGAAACCACAAAGAAAGATCTAAATTGAAGCTCATAGTAGCATAGACAACAACCCAAAATATAGACACATATGAATGAAGAATAAGTTATCAGATTTAGAGTTGAAGTCTAAATTGACCAAATAAAAAGAAACCACTGTAAGTTTGTTAATAAAGCCAAATTTAAATTTGCATTTTGTAAATAAAGTCAGAATATTATTTGAGAAAATAGAATCCAGAATATCACTAATTATCTGATCCAACCTAACAAACAATACTTGAATATAGTAAAATTAGGCCAAATTCTTTGCAAGCTTTCAGCATCAATTTGTAACAAAAACCATAAAATAATAGAAGCACTTAAAAAATACAAAAAAATAGTGAACAGAAGCTCCACAACAAATGCTCGCATAAAAGGACTGAAAGCTAGAATGTAACAAAGCAGTTAAGGACTGAAAGGAGCTGTAACAACAGAGCAGTAAAAGAACCGGAAGCTAGTCATTCATCTCTCTTACACCAGATTAATTAACAAATTTCTTAAACTACAACTTGAGGTGTATGAAAGCCTTTCAATCAGAACCCTGCAAGAGTCTTCAAATTTGAGTTTAATAGTTGAACATTTAAACTATACTAAACATACTCAACTTTCACCTCCAATTGGTTGCATCTCAATATCATTCCAGAATTAAAAATTATAAAGTCTCAAAGTTACTGACTTTTATGCATAATACATCTTACTTTAAAAATCCAAATCTTTAAAACCACAACTCTAACAATTCTAAATTTTTATGAAATTAAAGTGTTAGAACCAGAGCTTCATTTAAAATTGGTTCCATTTAAAAATGCAAACTGGAGAATTTCTAATAGAGGAAACAAGTTGCTGCTGTGTTAAACGTTCTGCAGAAAAACCAGATTTGACATCCATAATTCAAAAATTCACCATAAATCATAAACTTAATGAAAAAGTCTCAAATTCAGCAGTCTAGCTCCCTATATTCCCAAGCTTAATCCGGACTTGGTCCCACGCAATTCCGATAATCACAGAATTAGTTGTAGTTTTTCAAAGTTGCTGACTCGGTATAGAAATTACGCAGAAAATCAGATTTTAGAATTCAACTTTGAAAAATCATAACTAATTCTCTAGTTGATACGAAACCTTCAAAATTGAGTTTTCACAATTACACTTAATATAATTTACTTAACACTTAAATTCTTATCATTTCAGTCACTATAGAGTCACTGATTCACTTTCAAAGTTGCCGTTTATTTTCAAGAGAACCTGATTTTCAGCAAACCATTTAGTATTCAAAACCCAACCCTTCAATACCCCTCAAAACCAATTCCAAATCAACCACCAACCAAGCTCATTATCATTACAATATACCAAATATCAGCTCAACAGCAACAAATCCAACATAACCCATTAAAATTCAGTAATTCTGAACAATAAGTCATCAAACAATTCCCAATCTACATAATCAATCAATATCACCAATCAACAATTCCAAATCACAATCTCAACCATTCCAATCACAATTTCAGCCACAATTCAATATTCACATAATCAACCAATTAATCACAGCTATTAAATCTATTTGCAGTTATTCAATAAACCTTGTAGGCATTCTTAAATTAAAATCGTTTTAAACCCCCTACCTCGATGTCGCAATCGCATACTTTAACGTAACAAATACCTTCTCTTTTAGTGTCAGGGCAGTAGCGGTAACTCTCACACAACCAGAACGGCAACAATACCAGCCTTCGCAACTTTGACCATGGTTGCAGTAAAATAGAGGATTTAAATTGAGTAGGAATCAAAAGCAATTTTCAGCCCTAGGATTCAAGACAAAGCAAGGACTAAAATAGAATTAAAATCAGAACATGGCTACCATAGCAGTAACAAAACAAAACAAGTAAATGGATCAATCCTAAGGAAAAGATCAGACCAGTACCCAGATAACAAAATCATAATCAGCAATGGCTTCAACCGTCCTATGGCAGCACCAGCGACAACAGAAAACGGCCTCCTCTCCTTTCCGGTTCGTGATTCCAGTGGCAGCAATGATCACCCAACAAACAACAACGGCAGTGGCGTTTTCTCAGATTCCAAAACCCATAAGCAGAAACAAAACTGGCGGGCCTTCCTCCTCCAGCGGCGGCTTGGCGAGACGCGGCAGCAGCAGAGTGCGACAACGGCGGTGCTGCAGCTCAGTAACGGCGATGCGGTGGCAGCTCGCGAGGATGGCGACGGCAACCCGCGGCGCTGCCGGCGACAAGGCTGGTCGTGGGCTTCTCTTCGTGTGTCTCTCTCTCTTCGCGATTCTGTCCCATCGACGACGGCTTGTGAACGGATCGGCAGTAACGCAAGCTTGTGGGTCCATGGACGGGACGGCGCCGTGAAGCAGCTCGACGGCGAGCTCCAGGGCGGCGACGGTGACGGCAGACAGCATCTCTTCTCTCTTGGATGCAAGCTCTCTCCTCTCCACCCTTCACGCTTGACAGCGACGGTGACGGCGGCGAGGCCCCAGCCAGCGCCGTCTCCCTTCTCTTCCCTCTTTCTCCCTGTTTCCCCCTTTCTTAAATTTGTATGCATTTGTTATGAAGGAGGTTGAGGCTGCGGCTGTTAGGGTTAGGAACTGGGGAAATTAGGATTCTGACTTAATTTTAGGAATTAGGGTTAGAAATTAAAATTTTATAAAAGATTATAGATAGATATGAATAGATATTTTGATAAAATTGAAGGGTAGAATAATTTTAAAATTAAATATACTCTCTTAAAAATATTTAAGAACATTATTTATCAACATATTGCTAAGTTGAAATAATTATTTTTAATTTAAATTAAAAAAATAAGCATATTAATCACATTTTTATAAAATGTAGTTTAAACTCAATATTTAATGATTCAAATTAAATGATATAATTTTTTATTATTTTTTTATTACCGAAACTTTAATTTTAATTTACAAAATATCTAATTATAATAAAAATTGTACGTAAATATTAACTTACTTAAACTTAAAGTATTTATAAAAATCAATTTAATCATTCCTAGTTAATAAGTTAATCTCTAAGAGCTCAAACTAATAAAATAAACCATAGTTTATCCATAATAGAAATTTTTTAAATTAAGTTATATATTGCTTCCATTACTAAATCTTAATTTCAAATTATATGAAATAACAATTATAAAATTACACAAGAGTATTAATTAACATAACTCCAAATATTAATAAAACTAATTTAATTACCCTTAATTAATTAATTTATAAGATAAGATATCAAATTAATAAAATAAATCGTAACTTTTTCATGATAAAAGTTACTTAAATTAAATCATACAATCCTTCCTTATTTTTCAATTACTAAAATTATACAAAATATTCCAATATAATAAAATTACTTAAGAATATTAATTGGTTCAAAATAAAGTTATCTCCGAATCTATTTAGTTATTTCTAATAAAATAATTCTAAAATTATAAAGTTTTAAACTTAATAAAATAAAATCACAATTTATTTATAATTATATTTTCAAAAATGCGGGATGTTACATTCTATCCAACTTACAAAAATTTTCGCCCTCGAAAATTGATATAAGTTGAAGAAAAAATTTATATTCACATCCATTTTTGAATATTTTAAAGGTTCCAAGAAAATCATATCACATAAACATAAAAGAAAATATATTAGATGATGCAAAAGTTGATAAAAGTAATTTGATGCAAACCAAATTTCAAAATCTAAAATTAAATAGGCACAATGTTCGTTTAGAACTCTTAATAAAACATGATCACTTCCTCTTATTCCCTCAAAACTCCACAACTCCTTATAACTTCATAGATTGACCATATTCACTTTCCGTACGCACAAATCGTGTCCCTAAGAACTAGCGCATATAAGGAATACGAAACATGAGAAGAGAAAGACAAACGGCACGAAAGGTTTATGCAAGAAATTGGAAGAATACTCAAGTTCACAGTTGGACAAAGATGGTATTTCGCAAGGATTTGAAGGAATACGTGAGATTACCAAACAACAAGAATATATATATATATATGCAACAAAATGTAGCATAAAGCGGGTTAATTCAAAGATTAGGAAGAAATTTTGAATCAAACAGTTTCAATATGAACATCATTAGAAAAAATAGTACAACAATTTAGACAACTTCAATTTGAAATAGAGGGAATTAGTTTATCTTTTTCAAAAGAAAATATTTAAATCCAACATTTTCCAAAAGTACTAATGTAAGACCCAGAACCTTTGAAAAGTCTTATTATGATCAAGTCTCAAATCATATGGTTATTTATAGCCTTAATTTCAGAAATTATTTTATTAAAGATAATTAAGGTAATTATTATCCAATTTTATAATTATTGGATTATTTTCTATATTCAGAGTATAAAGTTGGTAGTTGTGAAATAATAAGGATTTCTATATGATTTGAATTAAATAAGTAATATTTTCAATATTAATACTGCTACCTTGGAAAATAAGGGATTTAATTATATTACTCTTAATTATTTGATTTGGACATTTTATTGAAAATAATTTATGAAATTGATGAGCAAATAGTATTTTTATACATTATTATTAATGGATTAGAATTTATTTCCAATTATTATAATATCCCTATTTTTATTTGAAATTACTAAAATACCCCTAACCCTAGTTTTAAAAAAAAAATGAAACCCTAAACCCTTCATCCTAGCAGCCAAACCCTTACCCTGTTTTCCCTTTCACCCACGGACAGCACACACGGTTTCCTTTTCTTTTCCATAGAAGAAGGAAAACAGAAATGGAGAGAGGGGGAAGCTGGGATGCGGACTGCCGAACGAAGAGAAGGGAAGGACGGCGCCGGCGGGCGTCACTGCCGCCGCGCCGCCGTGTTACACCGGGGAGAGTGAGCTTGAGAAGGGAGATCGGGCAGAGAGGGAAGGGCTGCGCTGTGACCCACACCTCGTCGCCGCTCGCGCCGCCGACTAGCTCGCCGCTGCCTCTGTTCGTCACACCATCACTCCTAGCCGCGCCATCGCCGAGGAGTCATCGCTGTCGAGGGAGCCCAGAGGAGAGAAACTGCGCGACATTGAGGGAGGAGAGCACGGGCCAGTGACGCGAGGAGCACGACCCGTTGCGCCGCCGTGTGGTAACGCCGTCGTCCTCACCGTGCCACCATCACCTTTGCCACCGAGACAGTCGCCGTCATTTACGGTAGAGCAGAGAGGGAGAGCTCGGGAGCAGAGCAGATGCGAGAGATCTGGGGCTGAGCTGGGAGTCCAGCCACCGCACCCGGCCGTGCTTGCGTCGCCGGCGCCGCCTCCATTGGAACCGCCGTGCTGCGCGAAGCTAACGCTTCCTCCGTCGGAAAAAGCCGCCATTAGAACCATTACTGATTCGGTGAGCTTTTCCCCTGTTTCTGGTTCTGTCACAGCCATTCCTGGAGAAGAAATCAGTAGTGCCGCCGTGCCTGGCCGCCGGAAAATGCCATTTACCGTCACCGGAATACACTGCCGGTAAGGTCTTGTTAATGGATTCTGTTTCCTTTGAATTTCAAGAATACCATAGTCACGGCTTGTTGCTGCAGTGGTCATCTGAGTCGCGTGGAGGGAGGAAGAGCCGCTGGGTGTCGCCGCACCTTGCCTCCGCCGCCGAAAATAGCCGTTGAATCCTCAGTATCGGGTCATGTATCCATGCTTACCTTCCGTGCTCGATGTTCGCAGCTGCCTTTGTCATTTCAGTAAGTATGTTTCGGAAAGCCTCGTGTTAGTATTTCGTTGTGTTTGGTTAATGAATGTGAATTTTAGTAACGTGGGGTCGAGTCCTGATTATTATATGTTGCGAATAGTGTTGCGATGGTTATTGTGAAAGTGGCTGGGAGCTGAGGTTTTGGTTGCCGTCAGTCTGGGTTGAGGCGGAAAGGACCCTGTGAGGCATTTGGGTTATGGATTTGCGTTTTGAGGTAGGGGCGCTTTCCAAACACTATAGTTTATTATTGGAATTATTACATATGGGTACTGATGTGAGATATTGTGTATTTGGTGATTGTATCTGCCTTATGTATTATTTGATTGACTCGAATGACTATGGATATTGGTTTGGCCGAATTGTTGTGTGGCTTGTGAAATGTAATGTTTGAAGTTGATTCTTTAAAGATTTGAAATGAGTTTAATCCGTTGAGGATTGGTTTGAATTGAGTTAATTATTTTGATGATGTGAAAGATAGAATACTCTTGAAATTCAGCCTGGGTTGCTTTGATTGATTTGGTTTTGATAAATGATTTATTGCTGAACCGATTCTTTAAAGCTTTAGAAATGAGTTAAATTGGTTGATATTGAGTTGATTTTTGAAATGGCTTCCTTGAGATATGCCACTGAGGCGACTGTTGGATTTAGCTTGCTTTTGAATTGATTTATGGTTTTGAGCTGTTGAAAAGGAATGAGAAACGGTTTAGTTGGGACCCGAACCGGGTGGCAAAAGTCCAAGTTTTAGGGGAGGTGCTGCCGAAATTTCTACAAAATCTGAGTCTTTATTGAAATGTTGTCTGGAAAATGATGAGTTAAAGACTTCTGCTATTTTATTTGAATTATCAAGAAAAGGATGATTCATGCTTTCGAAATGAGTTAGTAAAGAGGAAATTGTGATTTAGTCTTGCTTCTTAAGAAAGGCATTGTATCTCTTTCAAGAGAAAGTTATTTAGATGAAACTTGTGTTTTAAAGCTGTTTGAATGCGAAAAGCGTTTATGCCCTTTGAATTTGACTTGGGGGTTTCAATTAAAGAAGTTTCAATGACTTTGAAAGAACCTGAATGTCTATTGACAAGTTTTATTTTGAAATGTTTTGAGAAAGGTTTTAAGTCCTCTTTGAACTCTGAACTTTTGCAAGACTAAAACAATTTTGAACAGTTGAAACGCTTTAGAATTTATCATGGGGGTTGAAGCTGGTTTTGCCTAAGTAAAGGAAACGGCTTTGAAAGGAGTAAATGATTACCTGACTCGGTTTGGCTTAGATCCTGTTTTATTACTCAAATCGGGAAGCCAATGTTTTAATGATTTTAAATGAATTTGGCGAAAATGAGTTATGTTATTCTCCCCTAAGGACTTGGGACACTGCCGAGAAACTTTTGTTACAAAAATTCCACTGTTGGATGGGTGATTTTAAATATCTCAAAGAGGCTTTTAACTTGCTATGATTATGGAAGTTTTGGAAAGAGGATGCCGAGAGTGGCATTGTTTTAAAAGGGGAATTTACCTTGAGTAAAAGTGGCTTATGAGCCTGAGATGATTTGAGAAATGAGATCTTTAAAGCCAAGGCTGAAAAGAGTTGAAACTTGATTTCAAAGTGAAATGAATTGAGAAAATGATTTATGGCTTAAATGCCGATTTCATAAATCTGATGATTTTGAATGGTGGAAGTGCTGTTTTATTATGAGCCGGAATGGCTATGTATGATTATGAATATTGACTGGTTCTGGATTGAACCGTGAGCCGGAATGGCTGTGTGTGATTATCAATATTGGCTGGTTCTGGACTGAACCGTAAGCCGAATGGCTGAGATGGATGTTGATCCATGGATGAGAATGAATGCATGTATATGCTGAATTATTGATAATTGTGATTTTTGCACTTCCACTATTGGAGATGAGGGTTTCCCTAGGTAGTAGCAATGGCTAGCCACCATGTGCTCCAGGTTGAGACTCGAAGCTCTGTTAACCCAATGTCGTAAGTGTGGCCGGGCACTGTGAAAGGCCCGGATGAGCTCGCCCCCATAAATAGTCACCAGTGATGGTGATGGATAAATATTCACCAGTGAGGGTGATGGATATGGATCATGATTATGATCAAGTTTATGATGAGTATAACTCGAGTTGGGGATGCACGACAGAGGGACAGTCCAATGGTTAGCTACCAGGACTTGTCGGGTTGGCTCTATAACCGACAGATGATATCATCAGCCATTAGGGACAGGCATGCATCATATGCATTTGTGTGACATTGGTTGGGTGTGCATATTATACTTGGTTTGCCTATGTGATTAATTGCTAACTGTTCTACTTGTAATAACTGTTTGTTTGTGCTTGAACTTCCTATCTGTGTTTGCATCTGGGACTCTGTTGGATTGTGGTGATTGGTTGTTGGTTGGATTGTTTGGGCCTAGGGCCGCGGTTGGAATGAGATGAACTGATGGTTGATTTCAGTTTTGTGTTTCTGGTTTGGAATAAAATATGAAAGGCTATTTTGTTTCAGCATAGATAAACCGTTTTGAAAGACTTTTGAGTTTTTGAGAATTGAACGGTTCCTCTTTTAGAAAGGATTTCCGACTTTACTTTTATTGGAAACTGTTGTTTTTGAAAAGAGGCAAAAGACGGTTATTAATCACTGATGCGGTTATCTTCACGTATCCTATTACAGTAATTCCCAAAAACCCTCTACTGAGAACCCTTTCGAGGATGATGTTCTCACCCCCCTTACATTTTTCCCCTTTCAGGATATGGGCGCAGAAGTCACGAAGAGTTTATTTAGTTATTGATATGTTCTGTATTGATATAGATTATTTATTGTACCCTCGCCTTTATCTTGATATATTCTGTGAGAGGGATAGGGATTGTATTGGTTAATGCTTGTAAATATATATATATATATGTATGTATATATGGATGTACTCTTTATGAGTTTTGTAAGTTGTATGGTATTTATGGATGTACGTTATTGAACGAAAGAATTTTTGGGAGCGGTATTGCGGTTAAAGTTTTAAACAGGCTCATATTTTAGTATTAAATAATGTAAAAGTCGTCGTAATGTCCGAGCTATCAAAGGCGCGCAGCCGGAAGCGTGAGCTTTGGTAGTTAGGGTGTTACATTATGGTATCAGAGCAGTTCTTCCTGTAGAGCCTGAGGAATGGACTGACTATACTTCAATTGCATACTCTGAGTGTTTGTCATGTATTAGGTCTTGTCGAATGACGAGGATTAGAGCTTTATGCACATGACGGTCTATTGATTAACGCTATTAGTCTTGCATTGCATGATTCTTGGTATTAAGTTTGGCCGGCTTAATACTAGTGAATTTTGTATATAAAAGCACTAATGGGTTATCATAGATGATATACGAGTTTTGAGTGAAGCGAATCGCAGGTTTTGGGAACGCTAGAAACTATTTCTCGAGGCTATTCAATTGTGTGTCTTGAATTCTGTTCGAGTCGACCTGTTCTTTCGTATCCTAGCTTGAAGTTCTTGGTTGTTAATCCTTTTGAAAAGTAGTTTGATTTTTCAACTTTATTCCTCTATTCATATGCATTCTTGTTTAATCTTAATTGCATATGCTTGTTTGGAATCCTTGTTGCATCTATCTTCCTCTGTTTGAGTTCTTCTTGATTCACGTGTTCCTTGATGTAGCCTTGAACTTGTCTTAATGTGCCGTGACTTTTGACTCCGGGTTCCGAGTTCATTCTTAGAGGACTTGTTGATTCAGTTTTCCTCTTATTTGACAGTGATTACAGCTAATTTTGAGATTTTTATAAAAATTGCGGTTGGCTAGATATACACTTATCTATATGTGAAACTTTGAAGATTTCTTACACAGTTTAACAACTACTTATCTTAACACATCGCCTGTACTTTTACTAGTTTACGGAACTGCACTTACTTTAAAAGTAAATTGATTTTCTAGTAATTTCACTATAGTTCCAATGCACATCTTCATTTGATTATGTATTTGGATATTTTTCAAAATTTTGAAAAGAAGGGATTTACTACTTTTGTCTCGGTTGAGTTTCGTTTGATAAGCTTTACTTAACTTATTTTGAATTGAGTTTGATTTAGCATGCTATATGGTTTATGCCATTGTTGTTCTTTTGAAAATGTTGGATTCATAGCTTTCTTCTTATGAATGGAATCGTTCCTTCTTAAGCTTTTCACCTCTATGAATGTCATACCTGATTATGTTTTTAACTAATCTTTTACATCTTGTGAAATTACCATTGATCTTGGTTTGTCCTCTCTTGTGAATCTCATCCGTATGTGAGTCAGTTTGATTCGTTTCAAATTAGTACATTGTTTATTCCCATATTTTCTCTACAAGAGTTTTTAGTTAAAGATTTACCTTTGAGAAATTACTAATGATTGAGTTGTCTTCTCCTATGACTTTTGTATTCTTTTGGATCAATTGAAAGTTTGTTTGATGACTCATGCCTAGTGAATCTTGTTTGGACTACCTTGGTTTAAGATCCTTTCTTGCAAGGCTTGACTCCTTTTTAGTACATCTTAAACTTCTTGAATGTTCTTCTGAGATGGTGATTTTAAGGACACTTTTGGGAGTCTTGTTCTGAACTTTTTAAAGAAGTTTTGAATTCTCTTGTAAGAAGTTTTAAACGGAATTTATTTTCTGTTTCTTGATTTAGATTGAAACCATTGTTCAATATTGATGAAGTTAATTTAAAAATCGGCATGCGCTATTTTAAATGAGGTTTTGGAAAGTTTCCTTGTTTAGTGGAAACCGGTTTGTTTGTAACGCACCACTTATTTCCTTACCAGATTGTAAGCAAATTTTTATCTCGGAGTTTCTTTTCTAAAAAGAGTTTAACTTCCTCTTTCGTACTTGCTATAAATGTTATACATGCTTGTTTGAATATGAAATTTTGAGAATTTTGAACAAGCATCTGATTACTTCCGAGTTTTTATGAACTGTTTTTGGTTAAGTTGTGCATTTAACTATCTTTCTAAAATATTTGAGGAATATTTTAGCTCTTAGCCAAAGTTGTGTGCATTTGTTTTTGGAACTCTACAAAATCTACTTCAACATGGAATTGTATTGAAGTAAAGCCACATTTATGCTTTTGTTACTCTCTTGAAGGATATTTGTTGCTTAACTTTTCTTTTAGACTGCGAGGTGATTTTCCTGCAAGTTTTCGATTCTTTTAAGAACAATGTATTCAGAAGTATTTTTAATCATGCCCTTGAGTTTAGTGAGCTTTGCCTTGGGTTTGAGATATTCTCTTTTGTAAACCTCATACTTCATCGACTCAGTTTGAGTTTGTTTCAAGCTGATGCGCTGGTTATCTTCTTGTTGATCCTATTGAACTTCTTTGATCTAAGGGTTATCTTTGAAGTTGTCAATTGAATTATGTCTAGCAAACTTTATTGCTTGAACATCCATGTTTATCTGGGATTGGATATATTCTTTCAAATCTATGACTATTGTCTTTGACATCCGTCTCTCCTTTCTAAGATCTCATATTCTTCTGAGTAGACTCGAGAATTGTTTTGGTATCACGTGCGACTTGTAGACGTAGTAACGCGATACGTTAGTTCTTTAAGATGTGATGTGTATACGGAAGTTGAAGCGGTAGGTGTGCAACGTATGAGTTGTGGGCATTTTGTTCCTTGCGAACGGGTTTGTGATTGTCAGGCTTGTGATCAAATTTGGGGTTTGTAAGGTGCTTGATGGAATTGGAAAGTTGAAACTTTGAGGTTGATATGATATTAGTTTGCAGATGTTAAGCACGTCGTTTTAACCCCAGCCTGTTTTATAGCCTTCGATGCCTTTCTTTTCTACCACATGTTGAACTATGTCACCTTTTACATTGAGCCTGTCTTGTAACGTTTACTTTGCAATCACACTCCTATCTTTACATCCTTATGCTTATGACAATCAAAGTATTTGAAAATCGTATATATCATTATATTTTGAGATATTTTTGCTTCTTCCTTAAAAGTGTTCAAGGATGAACTGTTAAGAGATTCTTTTGTTTTGTATCAATTTTCGAGGGCGAAAATTTTTATAAGGTGGGTAGAATGTAAGACCCAGAACCTTTGAAAAGTCTTATTATGATCAAGTCTCAAATCATATGGTTATTTATAGCCTTAATTTCAGAAATTATTTTATTAAAGATAATTAAGGTAATTATTATCCAATTTTATAATTATTGGATTATTTTCTATATTCAGAGTATAAAGTTGGTAGTTGTGAAATAATAAGGATTTCTATATGATTTGAATTAAATAAGTAATATTTTCAATATTAATACTGCTACCTTGGAAAATAAGGGATTTAATTATATTACTCTTAATTATTTGATTTGGACATTTTATTGAAAATAATTTATGAAATTGATGAGCAAATAGTATTTTTATACATTATTATTAATGGATTAGAATTTATTTCCAATTATTATAATATCCCTATTTTTATTTGAAATTACTAAAATACCCCTAACCCTAGTTTTAAAAAAAAATGAAACCCTAAACCCTTCATCCCAGCAGCCAAACCCTTACCCTGTTTTCCCTTTCACCCACGGACAGCACACACGGTTTCCTTTTCTTTTCCATAGAAGAAGGAAAACAGAAATGGAGAGAGGGGGAAGCTGGGATGCGGACTGCCGAACGAAGAGAAGGGAAGGACGGCGCCGGCGGGCGTCACTGCCGCCGCGCCGCCGTGTTACACCGGGGAGAGTGAGCTTGAGAAGGGAGATCGGGCAGAGAGGGAAGGGCTGCGCTGTGACCCACACCTCGTCGCCGCTCGCGCCGCCGACTAGCTCGCCGCTGCCTCTGTTCGTCACACCATCACTCCTAGCCGCGCCATCGCCGAGGAGTCATCGCTGTCGAGGGAGCCCAGAGGAGAGAAACTGCGCGACATTGAGGGAGGAGAGCACGGGCCAGTGACGCGAGGAGCACGACCCGTTGCGCCGCCGTGTGGTAACGCCGTCGTCCTCACCGTGCCACCATCACCTTTGCCACCGAGACAGTCGCCGTCATTTACGGTAGAGCAGAGAGGGAGAGCTCGGGAGCAGAGCAGATGCGAGAGATCTGGGGCTGAGCTGGGAGTCCAGCCACCGCACCCGGCCGTGCTTGCGTCGCCGGCGCCGCCTCCGTTGGAACCGCCGTGCTGCGCGAAGCTAACGCTTCCTCCGTCGGAAAAAGCCGCCATTAGAACCATTACTGATTCGGTGAGCTTTTCCCCTGTTTCTGGTTCTGTCACAGCCATTCCTGGAGAAGAAATCAGTAGTGCCGCCGTGCCTGGCCGCCGGAAAATGCCATTTACCGTCACCGGAATACACTGCCGGTAAGGTCTTGTTAATGGATTCTGTTTCCTTTGAATTTCAAGAATACCATAGTCACGGCTTGTTGCTGCAGTGGTCATCTGAGTCGCGTGGAGGGAGGAAGAGCCGCTGGGTGTCGCCGCACCTTGCCTCCGCCGCCGAAAATAGCCGTTGAATCCTCAGTATCGGGTCATGTATCCATGCTTACCTTCCGTGCTCGATGTTCGCAGCTGCCTTTGTCATTTCAGTAAGTATGTTTCGGAAAGCCTCGTGTTAGTATTTCGTTGTGTTTGGTTAATGAATGTGAATTTTAGTAACGTGGGGTCGAGTCCTGATTATTATATGTTGCGAATAGTGTTGCGATGGTTATTGTGAAAGTGGCTGGGAGCTGAGGTTTTGGTTGCCGTCAGTCTGGGTTGAGGCGGAAAGGACCCTGTGAGGCATTTGGGTTATGGATTTGCGTTTTGAGGTAGGGGCGCTTTCCAAACACTATAGTTTATTATTGGAATTATTACATATGGGTACTGATGTGAGATATTGTGTATTTGGTGATTGTATCTGCCTTATGTATTATTTGATTGACTCGAATGACTATGGATATTGGTTTGGCCGAATTGTTGTGTGGCTTGTGAAATGTAATGTTTGAAGTTGATTCTTTAAAGATTTGAAATGAGTTTAATCCGTTGAGGATTGGTTTGAATTGAGTTAATTATTTTGATGATGTGAAAGATAGAATACTCTTGAAATTCAGCCTGGGTTGCTTTGATTGATTTGGTTTTGATAAATGATTTATTGCTGAACCGATTCTTTAAAGCTTTAGAAATGAGTTAAATCGGTTGATATTGAGTTGATTTTTGAAATGGCTTCCTTGAGATATGCCACTGAGGCGACTGTTGGATTTAGCTTGCTTTTGAATTGATTTATGGTTTTGAGCTGTTGAAAAGGAATGAGAAACGGTTTAGTTGGGACCCGAACCGGGTGGCAAAAGTCCAAGTTTTAGGGGAGGTGCTGCCGAAATTTCTACAAAATCTGAGTCTTTATTGAAATGTTGTCTGGAAAATGATGAGTTAAAGACTTCTGCTATTTTATTTGAATTATCAAGAAAAGGATGATTCATGCTTTCGAAATGAGTTAGTAAAGAGGAAATTGTGATTTAGTCTTGCTTCTTAAGAAAGGCATTGTATCTCTTTCAAGAGAAAGTTATTTAGATGAAACTTGTGTTTTAAAGCTGTTTGAATGCGAAAAGCGTTTATGCCCTTTGAATTTGACTTGGGGGTTTCAATTAAAGAAGTTTCAATGACTTTGAAAGAACCTGAATGTCTATTGACAAGTTTTATTTTGAAATGTTTTGAGAAAGGTTTTAAGTCCTCTTTGAACTCTGAACTTTTGCAAGACTAAAACAATTTTGAACAGTTGAAACGCTTTAGAATTTATCATGGGGGTTGAAGCTGGTTTTGCCTAAGTAAAGGAAACGGCTTTGAAAGGAGTAAATGATTACCTGACTCGGTTTGGCTTAGATCCTGTTTTATTACTCAAATCGGGAAGCCAATGTTTTAATGATTTTAAATGAATTTGGCGAAAATGAGTTATGTTATTCTCCCCTAAGGACTTGGGACACTGCCGAGAAACTTTTGTTACAAAAATTCCACTGTTGGATGGGTGATTTTAAATATCTCAAAGAGGCTTTTAACTTGCTATGATTATGGAAGTTTTGGAAAGAGGATGCCGAGAGTGGCATTGTTTTAAAAGGGGAATTTACCTTGAGTAAAAGTGGCTTATGAGCCTGAGATGATTTGAGAAATGAGATCTTTAAAGCCAAGGCTGAAAAGAGTTGAAACTTGATTTCAAAGTGAAATGAATTGAGAAAATGATTTATGGCTTAAATGCCGATTTCATAAATCTGATGATTTTGAATGGTGGAAGTGCTGTTTTATTATGAGCCGGAATGGCTATGTATGATTATGAATATTGACTGGTTCTGGATTGAACCGTGAGCCGGAATGGCTGTGTGTGATTATCAATATTGGCTGGTTCTGGACTGAACCGTAAGCCGAATGGCTGAGATGGATGTTGATCCATGGATGAGAATGAATGCATGTATATGCTGAATTATTGATAATTGTGATTTTTGCACTTCCACTATTGGAGATGAGGGTTTCCCTAGGTAGTAGCAATGGCTAGCCACCATGTGCTCCAGGTTGAGACTCGAAGCTCTGTTAACCCAATGTCGTAAGTGTGGCCGGGCACTGTGAAAGGCCCGGATGAGCTCGCCCCCATAAATAGTCACCAGTGATGGTGATGGATAAATATTCACCAGTGAGGGTGATGGATATGGATCATGATTATGATCAAGTTTATGATGAGTATAACTCGAGTTGGGGATGCACGACAGAGGGACAGTCCAATGGTTAGCTACCAGGACTTGTCGGGTTGGCTCTATAACCGACAGATGATATCATCAGCCATTAGGGACAGGCATGCATCATATGCATTTGTGTGACATTGGTTGGGTGTGCATATTATACTTGGTTTGCCTATGTGATTAATTGCTAACTGTTCTACTTGTAATAACTGTTTGTTTGTGCTTGAACTTCCTATCTGTGTTTGCATCTGGGACTCTGTTGGATTGTGGTGATTGGTTGTTGGTTGGATTGTTTGGGCCTAGGGCCGCGGTTGGAATGAGATGAACTGATGGTTGATTTCAGTTTTGTGTTTCTGGTTTGGAATAAAATATGAAAGGCTATTTTGTTTCAGCATAGATAAACCGTTTTGAAAGACTTTTGAGTTTTTGAGAATTGAACGGTTCCTCTTTTAGAAAGGATTTCCGACTTTACTTTTATTGGAAACTGTTGTTTTTGAAAAGAGGCAAAAGACGGTTATTAATCACTGATGCGGTTATCTTCACGTATCCTATTACAGTAATTCCCAAAAACCCTCTACTGAGAACCCTTTCGAGGATGATGTTCTCACCCCCCTTACATTTTTCCCCTTTCAGGATATGGGCGCAGAAGTCACGAAGAGTTTATTTAGTTATTGATATGTTCTGTATTGATATAGATTATTTATTGTACCCTCGCCTTTATCTTGATATATTCTGTGAGAGGGATAGGGATTGTATTGGTTAATGCTTGTAAATATATATATATATATATGTATATATGGATGTACTCTTTATGAGTTTTGTAAGTTGTATGGTATTTATGGATGTACGTTATTGAACGAAAGAATTTTTGGGAGCGGTATTGCGGTTAAAGTTTTAAACAGGCTCATATTTTAGTATTAAATAATGTAAAAGTCGTCGTAATGTCCGAGCTATCAAAGGCGCGCAGCCGGAAGCGTGAGCTTTGGTAGTTAGGGTGTTACAACTAAACTATTGTGTAGAAGCATATTAGAAGTTTTACAGCGGATTGAAGGGGATCAGAATGTGCAAAGTTCTTAGCTTAATGACAATGTAACTTCATTGTTTAGCTTATAGATGTTTAGATGATATTATATTGTAAGCCATGTCCACCTGGTATAACGGTGTATTATTCTCCATTGTTTTTCCTTCACTTTGATTTCTGTTGCATTGCTGATAGAGTTGAGCATGCAAAATGTGCAGGAACTTTGTATTATGTTGTGGTTGTACTTTTCTAGTTTTCTGTAAAGAGAAATGTTGTAAAATTAGCTATAAAAGATGTTATGTGACGATTGTACAAGATTTCTAAATTCAAAATCACGTTTATATTTATTAAATGATGATTCTTGAATATTTGCAAATTACTGTATTCGACTATTTGTTTAAAAATGACCAACTAGAAACATATAAGAAAAGTAATAAATAAATTTAATAATGATTAAAATTACATGAGTGGATCTAATTATTCGGAATAAATAGTTATTTTGAAATACCAGTTTTTTATTTTCTATATTTTTTGGTTCTTTAGACAAATATTTTGACAAGCGAGTACAAAATATATCATTACGAATGTTTAAACTAAGATGTTTACTATAAAGATATACCATGACACTTTCACGTTGTAGGTACCACAATAGCGTGGCAAATGATGGAACGAAAATGATTAAACATCACGAAGGGAGTGTTTTGGAAATGTTAAATGATAACATCCTAGAAAGCAGAAAGTGTAACTGCAAGTAAAGCCAGCCACCAAGGGTGGACTCCAATTCATTAACGAACTTCGGATTAAAATCTTGTAATCATTGCTAATGGTAGGGTCTCTTTTTTTAACTTTTTTGAATACAAATTAAGGTTCCTTCTCAAATGTAGTTAAATTAACAATTCATCACACTTTACTATCTCTAGAAATCTTAAGCCATGGAAGAGGCACCAAGATTCTATTAAAGAACCAGATAAGAGTAGGCAAATATACGATAGTAGAACTAAATAAAAACAACTCTCATATTCCAGGCCTCACTTATTTTATAACATCAATAAACATTGATTAAGCATCACTCTAGAAGAACTCGATTAGGCTGTATATAGCTTTCATTTGGCATCATCAAACATAATCTCACCCCCCTAAGCCGGGAAAGACAATTTAGTTTATAAAAAATAAAAGTTAAAAAAATGAAAAAAAAAAAGAACTGAACATATGCAGTTAACTATTTTTAGGCTTCTCAAAGTTTAAATACTTGAACATATGCAGTTAACTATTTTATTATTCTTAGGTTGCATTAATGAGCATGCATACAACTGGGACAGCTTGAAGGATTTGATCTCCAAGGTAAAGTATGCAATAGGATTCTAGTCGATTCGATAAATAATTTCACATAAAAATTTGGTTTTGAAATAGTTTTTGTTTTCTTGCAAAATTAATTGGAAAAGCAGCATCCAAGTATAGGACATCAACTTACAGTAGTCGTCATCTTAGTGTAGTCTTGCTTCATGGATGTAGCTTTTTGACGCAAAATCTGCAATACTGCAGACAGCAACTAAGAAACTAGAACTACAAGGGAACCATAGATGGTCTATCTAAATAAACTTTTCACTCCTCTGTGTGTGTGTGTGTGTGTGAGAGAGAGAGAGAGAGAGAGAGAGAGAGAGAGTGAGTGATCTCTCTCTCTCTCTCTCTCTCTCTCTCTCTCTCTCTCTCACACACACACACACACACACACACACACACACACGGAGGAGTGAAAAGGTTATTTAGATAGACCATCTATGGTTCCCTTGTAGTTCTAGTTTCTTAGTTGCTGTCTGCAGTATTGCAGATTTTGCGTCAAAAAGCTACATCCATGAAGCAAGACTACACTGAGATGACGACTACTGTAAGTTGATGTCCTATACTTGGATGCTGCTTTTCCAATTAATTTTGCAAGAAAACAAAAACTGTTTCAAAACCAAATTTTTATGTGAAATTATTTATCGAATCGACTGGAATCCTATTGCATACTTTACCTTGGAGATCAAATCCTTCAAGCTGTCCCAGTTGTATGCATGCTCATTATTGCAACCTAAGAATAATAAAATAGTTAACTGCATATGTTCAAGTATTTAAACTTTGAGAAGCCTAAACATGTTTTTTTAACTATTTATATTAAGATGGATCGCCAAAGGCATTCTAATATATTGCTTTCCATAATATCCAGTCACAATCAGTTTTCGAGTTGAAGGACTTCGTGAAAAAGCTGAACTCATTGCCAGAAATCACTGTAAGAACTTGTTCATTTTGACATTGACTTCATTAACTAGATTCTTAGAGTTATCAAAACACAATATGCTTGAAATTATTTTTTCAGAGACACATAAATCTCGCTTAGCATCTGACAACATTCACATCAAAGCCTTCATTTCTGGGGCAGCTTGATATGGAACATACAATTGTTGAGTCTCAGAGTTATGACATGTGAGTTGATGTTGCATGCAGACGTCCTTAAAGTATTTGGATGGCATTTTATTGTCAATTAATCTGGTCAATGTTTGGAGTTTGCTAACTGGTGATGCATTGTGCTTTAGAGATTTCTGCTTGTACATAGCTTATGTTTTTAAGATGTGAAACTTTAGTTGCTAATTTATGCAGATGCTTTGACTATATTGAAGAGTTGATCCACAAGCAGGAGCCTTTGACGACGGTCCTGCGCCTTCTAATCCTATTTTTTGTTACTAATTCTGGGTTGCCAAAGAAGCATTTTGACTACTTAAGGCAAGCTTGAATGACCATGGATCTTTTCTTCTTTTACTTTCCTTTTCTTACTCTATAGAAACTAGGTTACTTGTAATATTTCTCCATTCTTGCTTGTCTGCATTATACCAAGAAATCTTATTTTGTGGTACTCATTGTTGTCCCATATGTTTGTAACTTCCATTTTTAGGAGAGAACTACTACATAGCTATCGATTTGAGCACATAACAACCCTAAATAATTTAGAGAAAGCTGGGCTCTTTAAAAAGCAGGTATCATGAACTAGTTGTTTACTTGCAAGCTCAAATGGGTCTTTGGGATTTTTTAATTTTTTTTTTATTATATTTGTGGACATATTTTTAACTAATGCTCATTTTGCATTTGATCCTCTTAGGAGTCAAGGAGCAACCGGTTTACCATAAAACGTGCTCTGCAGCTTGTGGTTGAAGACACTGATACAGCCAAGTAATTTTCTTCTAGATAATGTGATGCTTGGACACCTTTATTGTGTTTTTCCAATTTTGATTAGGAGGTTGATGCATGTTAGTGTAAAAGTGCTAGAAGCATTTTGACTCTTGCAACAATTGTCCCAGAAGTAATTGTCTTGCAAGTTGTTTTGACTTTACAATAACTACCCCTCAAGTCATACATATAATGAGATGTGGTTTTGATTGGCAATGCAAAACATTTGACACCAATAGTATTTCAAAATTAATCTCTTTTGTTTAAGTTATACAGCCACAGATTAGA
This sequence comes from Arachis hypogaea, assembly GCF_003086295.3. NCBI lineage: Eukaryota > Viridiplantae > Streptophyta > Magnoliopsida > Fabales > Fabaceae > Arachis > Arachis hypogaea. The sequence goes on from NC_092048.1 coordinate 35,211,907, forward strand.
AAGTTATGGATTCTTCTTTAGAAATGTGTTAATGAGTATGTATACAACACAACTAAAATAATTTCTTTTCGCGGTGGGATTTGGGGTAGGGCGGTTGTTAGACATTATGAAATGGTAATAAATACAGAAATAAGCATCTCACTATCACCTCATTAAAGGTTAATTGTTGCAACATTGATGTTTCCAGAGTACGTGCTCTTTTTTTAATTTAATTATTTATTTATTTATTTATTACTACTTATTTTTAATTGCTCATCTTTTGTGGCTGCACCACAAGTATTCCTCTGTTATATTCACTTCTCAGTAGCAATTACTGATGGTGTTAATGTTTCAATTTGTCTTAGTGTATATAGTACATGGTATTTCTTGCAAAATCCTTCATGGGATTCATTTACATCATCATTACTTTATTAATAAAATGCTGTTTTGCAATTATCTACATGTTGCACTCTTGTATCCCTACTAATTTTTAAGTGATTTCCCTCCCATTACAGCTTCAATGATATCTCTTATGTCTTCTCTGGATATGCACCACTTAGCATTCGTCTGATCCAGCATGCCATTCGATCTGGATGGTAAGTTTGAAATTTCAATACTAAAGACCCTCTTCATAGCTATTATTGAGCATGGAAATTAATTATTTATCTAACATGATCATATATAAAATTTAAAGACAAAAGTTTATAGAGCTGTAAGTTTCATTTATAAGCAAGGTTCCAATGATGTTATTGTTATTATTAGTACATACTACTTTATAGTTGTGCTCTCTGTTGAGTTCCAATATTGTTCAATTTCTTAACTTATTTCAAATTGGAAGACTATATTGTATTATTATAAATAGCAATTTCCATGCTAATCAAATTATCTTAGCCTTTAGTTCCAAATTTTCATTTAAACACAATACATTTATTCAAAAAGATAATTTGATTGTGAGCTTAGTTTTAAAGCAACTCATGCAATATTAAATGTGATAATTGGTCTCTCAGGCGTCCTGTTGAAGAAATTTTGAAGCTGCTACCTGGACCTCACCTGGAAACAAAGAGGGTTAGTACTTATTAACTTTTCTAAATCATAATATCGGTGCATGCTATAATTGGCCAGCTGAAAATCTTATAACTGTTCCAGTAATATTTCACTTATCCTGTTCATATTAGTCACATCACTTGTATACTCCACTTACCTTAACCTCTCTTTCTATTTATAGTTAAAGTTTGGCTTGCTTGGTTGCTATTACGGGGTGCATTCTCAAATAGCCCATCATTTGACTCTTTATCAGGGGTTTCAACTGGCATAGCCAAGTATGGGTTTACATCAATCTCCATAAATGCAATGCTTGTGCATTGATTTGACACTGCTAAAACATTTAGCAATAATAATATAACTAATAAGGTTCAGATGGATCCTATCTTTTATTCATCCACAATTTATTATTTGTTAAGGGTATCACTTAGCAGCAGAGGTGAGCTTTACTACCTGGGAAAATAAACCCTAAATGCAAGAAAGAATTCAATCGCTTTTCTGCCATTTCCTTTGTTTTTAGTTTACTGAAAGAGATAGCAGTTGGAACTTGATGGTTCACATTTGAAATAGGAGTTTCAGAAATTGCAAAAGATTTTAGTCTTAAAGGAAGAAGTTTTATAACTTCTTTGATAACGTTTTTTTCCCTTCTGACCCGTTACATATTTCAGAGTACCTGATGGGAGGCGTGCCCTGGTGCTTGTTGTCTTTGTTGGAGGTGTTACCTTTGCAGAGATTTCTGCTCTTCGGTTTCTCTGTTCTCAGGTGTGGCAATCGTTTCTTTTTTCAAATTGCTTTTAACATGCTAACCAATACATTCTTCCTACTATTTAGATCCTGGTTTTGTAAACTTGGCTATTGATCTATAATGTAGCAGGTGAATGGACGTATTTGCTTAGTAAATTTGTGGCTTATCATGTCTTATCTTTTTGATGATGTGTACTAGAGGCATTATCTTTCTAGAATGGTGTATAGTGTGTCACATTAGGTGTGAATCTCTTCTTGTCATGAAATCGCTTGTTTCAAAAGGTTAAACTATTAGGTAGAGATACATAAATCGTCGCATCCAACACTTCTATTTGGTTCCTAAATCAAATTTATAATGTTGATTTTGCAGGAAGGCATGGCATATGATTTAATCATTGCAACGACAAAAATAGTCAATGGACAAACCTTGGTTGAGACATTTATGGAGAAGCTAGGTTGATCAACCGTTGCAGTTCTTTTTTTTTCATTTTTTAAACTTTTATTTTTTATAAACTAAATTGTCTTTCCCGACTTAGGGGGCTGAGATTATGTTTGATGATGCCAAATGAAAGCTATATGCAGCCTAATCGAGTTCTTCTAGAGTGATGCCTAACCAATGTTTATTGATGTTGTAAAATAAGTGAGGCCTGGAATATGAGAGCTGTTTTTATTTAGTTCTACTATCGTATATTTGCCTACTCTTATCTGGTTCTTTAATAGAATCTTGGTGCCTCTTCCATGGCTTAAGATTTCTAGAGATAATAAAGGGTGATGAATTGTTAATTTAACTACATTTGAGAAGGAACCTTAATTTGTATTCAAAAAAGTTAAAAAAAGAGACCCTACCATTAGCAATGATTACAAGATTTTAATCCGAAGTTCGTTAATGAATTGGAGTCCACCCTTGGTGGCTGGCTTTACTTGCAGTTACACTTTCTGCTTTCTAGGATGTTATCATTTAACATTTCCAAAACACTCCCTTCGTGATGTTTAATCATTTTCGTTCCATCATTTGCCACGCTATTGTGGTACCTACAACGTGAAAGTGTCATGGTATATCTTTATAGTAAACATCTTAGTTTAAACATTCGTAATGATATATTTTGTACTCGCTTGTCAAAATATTTGTCTAAAGAACCAAAAAATACAGAAAATAAAAAATTGGTATTTCAAAATAACTATTTATTCCGAATAATTAGATCCACTCATGTAATTTTAATCATTATCAAATTTATTTATTACTTTTCTTATATGTTTCTCGTTGGTCATTTTTAAACAAATAGTCGAATACAGTAATTTGCAAATATTCAAGAATTATCATTTAATAGATATAAACGTGATTTTGAATTTAGAAATCTTGTACAATTGTCACATAACATCTTTTATAGCTAATTTTACAACATTTCTCTTTACAGAAAATTAGAAAAGTACAACCACAACATAATACAAAGTTCCTGCACATTTTGCATGCTCAACTCTATCAGCAATGTAACAGAAATCAAAGTGAAGGAAAAACAATGGAGAATAATACACCATTATACCAGGTGGACATGGCTTACAATACAATATCATCTAAACATCTATAAGCTAAATAATGAAGTTACATTGTCATTAAGCTAAGAACTTTGCACATTCTGATCCCCTTCAATCCGCTGTAAGACTTCTAATATGCTTCTACACAATAGTTTAGTACTTTTGGAAAATGTTGGATTTAAATATTTTCTTTTGAAAAAGATAAACTAATTCCCTCTATTTCAAATTGAAGTTGTTCTAAATTGTTGTACTATTTTTCCTAATGATGTTCATATTGAAACTGTTTGATTCAAACTTTCTTCCTAATCTTTGAATTAACCCGCTTTATGCTACATTTTGTTGCATATATATATATGTATATATATATATATATATATATATATATATATATATATATATGTTATTGTTGTTTGGTATTCTCATGTATTCCTTCAAATCCTTGCGAAATACCATCTTTGTCCAACTGTGAACTTGAGTATTCTTCCAATTTCTCGCATAAACCTTTCGTGCCGTTTGTCTTTCTCCTCTCATGTTTCGTATTCCTTATATGCGCTAGTTCTTAGGGACACGATTTGTGCGTACGGAAAGTGAATATGGTCAATCTATGAAGTTATAAGGAGTTGTGGAGTTTTGAGGCAATAAGAAGAAGTGATCATGCTTTATTAAGAGTTCTAAACGAACATTGTGCCTATTTAATTTTAGATTTTGAAATTTGGTTTGCATCAAATTACTTTTATCAACTTTTGCATCATCTAATATATTTTCTTCTATGTTTATGTGATATGATTTTCTTGGAACCTTTAAAATATTCAAAAAGGGAAGTAAATATAAATCTTTTCTTCAACTTATATCAATTTTCGAGGGCGAAAATTTTTGTAAGTTGGATAGAATGTAACATCCTGCATTTTTGAAAACATAATTATAAATAAATTGTGATTTTATTTTATTAAGTTTAAAACTTTATAATTTTAGAAATTATTTTATTAAAAATAACTAAATAGATTCGGAGATAACTTTATTTTGAATCAATTAATATTCTTAAGTAATTTTATTATATTGGAATATTTTGTATAATTTTAGTAATTGAAAAATAAGGAAGGATTGTATGATTTAATTTAAGTAACTTTTATCATGAAAAAGTTATGATTTATTTTATTAATTTGATATCTTATCTTATAAATTAATTAATTAAGGGTAATTAAATTAGTTTTATTAATATTTGGAGTTATGTTAATTAATACTCTTGTGTAATTTTATAATTGTTATTTCATATAATTTGAAATTAGAATTTAGTAATGGAAGCAATATATAACTTAATTTAAGAAATTCTATTATGGATAAATTATGTTTTATTTTATTAGTTTGAGCTCTTAGAGATTAACTTATTAGGAATGATTAAATTGATTTTTATAAATACTTTAAGTTTAAGTAAGTTAATATTTATGTACAATTTTTATTATAATTAGATATTTTGTAAATTAAAATTAAAGTTTCGGTAATAGAAAAATAATAAAAAGTTATATCATTTAGTTTGAATCATTAAATATTGAGTTTAAACTATATTTTATAAAAATGTGATTAATATGCTTATTTTTTTAATTTAAATTAGAAATAATTTATTCAACTTAGCAATATGTTGATAAATAATGTTCTTAAATATTTTTAAGAGAATATATTTGGTTTTAAAATTATTCTACCCTTCAATTTTATTAAAATATCTATTCATATTTATTCATATCTATGTCATGTCTCTCAACAACTCTTTCATAGATCTGAAAAGGCTAAGGTCCATATGAAGAAGGCGGATATCGGGAAATGATTTTGCCCTATGATTTCTACTTCTACTCTATTGTTGCCTGTTGGAGCGTTCTCTCAGTTCTGAGCATGGCGGCGATGAATAGCTTCTCTCTCTGATCTGATGATGAAAGAGGTGAAGATCTTCTATCAGAATATGCAGTAGGGTTTATATTGATTGATATCAGGTATGTTTGGGGTTAGTGAGCACCGAGGGCAGTAGGCTTCACTTCACAGGTAATCTATTTAGATTTGTAGTTGCTTCTGATATTGCTAATTCTACCTATTGCTGTATTGTATTTTGGTGTTCTGAGTGAGGTTTTTTTTTTTTATGTGGAAGTGAACAATGGATTGGAATAACTATTGAGTGATGTTTCGTTTTTTATCTATAATTTTTTTTTGTCTAAAGTCTTTGATATTCAATAATCTTGCTTTTTCAAAATAGGTATATACTTTAGAATAAATAATATAGACATCCCATAATATATCCTAAATCCAATATCTTAAAATCTAAACCTAACCCTAATCCTAAACCCTAATTATTAAACCCTAAATTATAAATTCATAAACCCCAAACACTAAAAGATAATTTCATGAATACATTGGCTTTCTAAATAAATAAAAATTCTTTAAAATCAATCATTATAGCATATTAAATCAAATATATATTTTGATTGATTTTATAAATAGTAATAACACTTCATCAATTACTTATCAATAATTGATATAACTACTTATGAATATGAACAAAAGTCACATTAAGAAACACTTCCTGATATACTTATCAATAACTGATACAACTACAACACTTGATAAACCAACTAATAATATAAAAGAAATATTAATAATACTACTTTCACTAACAACACAGAACCCTCAAGGAATAAGCAACCTTTGGGATACAATTGTAGCAGACTTGAGACACATCTCATAGGGCCATGAACTATAGTAAATGGTATTCCTTTTGTGAGTAATCATATTGACTTTGGATATTGAGACCACTATTGAAAGAGATAAATTTGTCCTCTTTGAACTATTAATCCTTTCGTGAACTCTGATTAGATCTTCACCAATAATAAAACTGGGGTTGCAATGAATTTTTCTTTGCCTATTCTCCATAAACTTTATCCAAGGAATAATATTGAAGGTTTCAATGTCAACCTTAGATAAAATGATGTGCCTATTCTCCTTTGCCTATTCTCCATAAACTTTAAACTCCTTTTTTTTACCTTCAAATATAAATCCTAGAAAAAAATTATACCCAATAAAATCTAAAATTTATTATTTCAAACTGTGTTTGGTTTCACAGACTCCAATGTAGCATATTGCTTGTTATTTTAAATTTATATCACTGTCAACACAATATACAATGTCTCATTGAAAATCTTTTTTTTATAGCATAAGCAAATATTGAATGAGCATAGGTTTACCTATGCTGGAAGGGATGATTTAACCCAACCTTTAATATATTTTGATTCTCTTTTGTCAACAGTTTTTTGTATTTGAATAAATATAATATTCTAATAAGATATATTTGCAGTAATTTATTATATATATATATATTTACAATCTATATATTTGGTTGCATGACCATCCTCTAAAGGTTATTATTTAAATGGCAATTGAGAATAATGAAAGTTGATATACCATTGTAAAATTCCTATAATACCCTTACTCATCTTTTTCTCAAACCAAACTTAACCCTAACTTCCTATATCACCAACACACACCCACCCCCAAATCAGAGAAGAGAAGCAAAGAGAGAAAACAGAGATTGAACGAGTGAATGTCGATACCTTAAATAGCTTCTTCGTGAATGACTTAGTAAAGGATATAGGGTACACTGATGTGCGCGAGCTTTACTGGCTTCAACCTGGGATGGAGTTGGATGGTGGGTTGAGGTTGCTTAGACGTGACATGGATGTGGTGACTATGTACGAAGCAGCGATTGCTAATGGGAGGAGAATTGAGGTGTTCACTGAGCATCCAGTTAACCTCCCTGAGTTTGCAGAAGAAACCAATGAACCTGAACCGGAGCTTGAGAATTTAAATGTTACGAAAACCCAAGTCAAGCGCAGAACCAAAGTGTGTGTTAGGAGACCCCCAACCCCAAAGAAGAAGCACAAGAGAGTGGTGAAGATTAAGGATCAAACCGAAGGAATGCCTGGACCGGATACCCAAACAAAGGATGATGCGGTGGACAAAGATGTTCATCCTACCACAACAAAGACACAACAACCAAAAGTAGGCAGTGAGGAACCAACTCTCCCCACACACTCACCAAAGGTAACCTTTGAAGAGCCACCAAGGATCATTCAGACCCCAGATGCACCCACCGAACCCAATTTGCCTCCACATGAGCCATTAGACAAGACTTCTCCAGAGACTCAACAACCACGTGTGTCAGTTGGAAGTGAAGAAACAGGGCACCCAAATCCAGTTTCTGCGGAGTCAGTGGCACCCACAGTTGATAAAGGGCCTGCGGATTCTAATGAGGTTTTCACACAATATATTCCACAACCTTGCAACGAACCAGAGTCTCAGGAGCAGAGCTTTCAACCTGAGAATGAAACACCTTGCGAAGATTCTCAACCTAGCAGTTCACAGCCTGAACCGTCTACAAACCCAGATGTGGGTGGTGGTAGTTCAAAGAAGCGAAAGAGACAATCAACAGTCAGGCCTCCTCCATCAGGGCAAACCTTCATCCCTAACCAGGATCCAACCAAGCATCCTTCAATCTTTATACCTGTGGAGGGTGATGATATGGCTGAGTCAAGTGCAGGGATGCATTGTTACGAGTCTGAAGAGCTGGATTCTGTTGCAAGTGATGATGAAGACAGTCAGCAAGCAGCATTTCCTCAAGCTAATCCCGATGCTCCAGTGAGGGACGTAAGGCTGGAGGTTGGGATGAAATTTGAGAATCTAGAGCATTTCAAGAAGGCAGTTAGGAAGTTCAACATCAACCTAGGGCGCAGCATATTCTTTCCTAGAGTTGATTCAACTAGGTGCAAAGCCATATGTTATGAGGAGGATTGCCCATGGCAGATATATTGTGCAAAACGGCCATTTCCATTAAGCTTCCAGGTGAAGACCTTTGTCAACGAACATACCTGCAGCAGAGTTAGTAAGAACAAATCTGCGGATGGTAAATGGGTTGTAGAAGAGCTTGAGGACAAGATCCGTGACCATCCAGACATGAGTCAAAGGCAGGCACATGATTTTTTCAAGAAGGAGTTTGATGTGATTGTGAATGAGAGGAAGATATACCGTGCAATGGTGAAGGCGAAAGAACTAATAGAAGGATCGGAGATAGCTCAGTATGCACTTCTTCGGGATTATGCTAATGAAATAATAAGGACCAATCCTGGCTCAACCGTGAGGATTAGCACTGATTATGTCGAAGGGACCGGGTATAAATTCAAACGGATTTACATATGCTTGCAAGGTTGTAAGAAGGGCTTTACCAATGGCTGCAGGCCTTTTATCGGGTTAGATGGTACCTTTCTAAAGGGATACTACCCTGGGCAGTTGTTGACTGCGATCGGTCACGATGCCAATAACCATATATACCCTATAGCCTATGCTGTGGTGGAGTGCGAATGCAAGGATAGTTGGAAGTGGTTTCTCGAACTTCTCCAAGAAGACTTAGGGGACGCAGCAATCAATGGAATCAACTTTATGTCAGACATGCAGAAGGTAATGGTATCAATTCTTATTATTCCTGTATGTGTTAATAATTACTGGTTTACATTATTTGTTAAACTGCTACTGCTGTCATACCATGAATGGAATTTCATTGGGGATAACATTTTTGTTGCTTTACTTTTCCCCACTAGGGCCTCATCCCTGCTATGCGTGAAGTAAACCCAGGAGCTCATCATAGATATTGTGCTATGCACATATGGCAGAACTTCAGAAAACAGTGGGGTGATACAGAGTTGAAGATGGCAATGTGGAGGTGTGCCAAGGCCACAACCACCCAAGAATTCAAAGCTGTATTGGATCGGATCAGACGGGTTAATCCACATGCTTGGGAGTATCTGAACAGGATCCCTCCAAGTCAATGGAGTAGGTCTGGATTTAGCGAATACCCAAAGTCGGACAATTATACAAACAACAACTGTGAATCCTTCAATTCTAGGATCAAGAAGATGAGAGGGAAGCCTATTATAACTATGCTGGAAGAGATAAGGGTTTACATGATGAGCATAATTGCTAGAAATAAGAAGGCATTGGTGGGATATAACGGAGTCCTCGCTCCGGTGCAACAGAGTAGGCTGGAAAAAGAAAAAAGGGAGAGCAATAAGTGGCAGCCGTTTCCCACTGGTGATGATCCTGGAAATGTGTATGAAGTTCAGTGCTTGCCACATAAGGTTATGGTAGACATAGGAAAGAGGACTTGCAGTTGCAGATTCTGGCAACTGACTGGCTTGCCATGCAGGCATGCATGTGCTGCCCTTGCATACCAGAATAGGCGACCAGAGGAGCATGCACACAACTGGCTTTCCATGGGGGCATATAACAACACATACCAGTTCGTCATCCAACCTGTTCCAAGTCAATAATACTGGGAGCATGTTGATCTACCCCCTGTACTGCCACCAGTATACAAGAAGCAGATTGGGAGGCCAAAATCGAAGAGAGACAAAAAGAATGACGCCCCAAAGGCACCCACCCCAGATCCACATAGGGCCCCCAGAAAGTATGGCCCCATCACCTGCAAGTATTGCCTAAAGGTAAATATTTCCTCATATGTTACATGACTTATGAATTCATGCCCCATGTTTTGATTCATGCCATATGTTACTGCAGACTGGACATAACAGTCGTAGCTGTTCCAAGAAAAAAGAGGCAATGGCTGGGAGTGCTGGGGGACAAACTTCAAGTGAACAGCCAGCTGCTGAGGATGACGAAGAGGAGGCGGCAAGACTGGAGGAGATGTTCTGGGAGGAAACTCTTGAAGCTGTTGAAGCAGCTGAAGCAGTAGCAACTCAGCCCCCTGTAAGTCTATTGATTTATTTTGCTATCCCATTATACAAGTTATAATTTATATGTCATTATGTCACTCATACGTTTGTATCTGAACAGGAGACCACCCCAGTTAGGCCACCCATTGCAAAAAGGCCACCAAAGAAGAGGAAGAATGTGAGGAGACCGCCACCAACTACTCAGCAACCACGACTTCCTCCACTTATTGTCAGCCCAACAAGACCAACTACTACTAGTCCACCACCTCCAGCCTCTGATGTGCCACCCACCGTAACACCTCAAACTATGCAAGCTGCCTCCCAGGGAACTACATCAAGGTTCATGGAGTTCATGCCAACTCCCACAGTTCGAGTATCAACCTCAAGGAGGTGGCCACAGCCAGCCTTCCGTCCACCAGCCAAAAAGGGGTCAACAACTGCACACTTGAAGGAGGGGTCAAGCGGAAGCAGCAACTCCACTCCAATTCCGTGAAGCAATAGTTTTATAAGTTATGTTTTTTGTGTAATCCTAGTAGCAGTTTATCGCACAATTGTTGGACATGTCAGAGACTATGCCTTATTTTGTTTACGCTTTGATAACTCTTAGCAGTATCTTGCACATTTGTGTAAGCCAGTTACTACATACTTATCAGGATATTATGCATGTCTTTGATGTTATTTTGGACCAGAAAGTAAACAACAATTGCAATTAGTACCAGCTAATTTTTGCATCTTACATAACTTATAAGGCTACCTCTGACATTACTTGGAAAACAATTGTGTACAAATGACATATTTAGAATCGATCATGGGTAGATTTGTCATGATCTTACACTAACAACTAACAAGGATCAAACCCTCCTAAGAATCAGATACACAGTGCACACAGCATTACAAGCAACAGCCATTGATATCATCATAAGCCAAAACCTAATTTTGCTAAACTCAGCTTCGAAGCTCCCTAATCTGGTGAGCATCTTCACTTGAGCCTCAGCCTCATCAACATCTTCCTGCATCCTTCTTTCCGACAGTTCTCTCCTCAAACCCTCACCCTCCCATTGCCCTTCGATTTCGTCTACCCATGCAAAGAAGTTGCAGTCCGAGTTCTATCCATGGCAAAAAACTAAAATCAGATGCACATTCAACTCCCACAAAATAGGGTGTACAACGGGTTACCTTCCAATTGGGACAATGGACGAACCACCTCCCAGGATTCATCGCCGTCCCGGACTGTAACAGCGTCACCCCCAACCCACAGAAACATCTGCCATTGAACTTCCTGTCCTGCGCCCGTTTTGAAATTGAGCTTCCAGACACACGACCACTGCCATTCGAAGGTGGAGTAAAGAGTCTTCGCCTCGACATTGGTATAATTTCGAAGATTATTGTGAATCTAGGGCTCGTGCTTTGGATGAAATAATGTTTGAATTTGGGAAATTTGGGAATTGAGGGTACATTATAACGGTCAGACATGTAAGCAATCCACGTGAGTAGCTCCCAAGCCATGTCACGCCGTGAAGTGCCACGTATGGAGTGTTACTGACGGAGTCAACGCCGGAATATGGATTGGTTAGTTTTGTCCCACGAAACTCATGATTGATGGATACATTTGGTAGTTTCCGTCTCTTGTGGGTAGATTTGTCAGTGTTTTCAACTTCCATGGGTATAAATGGTAGTTTACTCAAATAAAAAAGATAGAGTACAATAACGAATAATGATGTTTAATAGTTCATAAAAAATTAAAGAGTAAAAATGATGTATCATAGAAGAAAAAAAGTATGACCGAATGGAAGAGTAGCTAGTAAAGAGATAAGATCTTTTTCTAGAATATATAACTTTTAAAGTGAATAAATTATGCGAAATACAAAAATAAGTAAAATAAAAAAGAAAAGAATGAAATTTTGTTTTTTTTTATAAATAAATTGAAGAAATATTTTTCGATCATATAATTAACAGTGGACATATAACTATTAGACAATAAATTGAAAAAAATATTAATAGAAATATTAGATTTGATATTAAAACAAACAAATAAAGAAATATAAACAAAAATAAAAATTTAAAATTTAAAATCAAAATATTTAAAATAAAGTGACAAATAGTATCAATAAAGTCCTCCATGATAGCAGATGTGGACATATTACCTATAAATTAACCCCTATTATTAGGATAGAAGACCTTAATTCGAACTAATTTGTCTACATTTTTTTTTATTGTGGAGGACTTCGTTGGTATTTTTTTTTTTCAAAAATTAATTTGTCAGAAGTATAAATCTTCAAAGTTTATTTGTCACTTTACTCAAATATTTAAGATTAAAAAAGAAATTAATTTTTTTTTGTAAATAATGACTTTTCATTAACGTGGCAATAACTTGAATCAAATAACATATATTTTCAGGACATGGTATAAAAATATATGTTATTTGATTCAAGTTATTGCCACGTTAATGAAAAGTCATTATTTACAAAAAAAAAATTAATTTCTTTTTTAATCTTAAATATTTGAGTAAAGTGACAAATAAACTTTGAAGATTTATACTTCTGACAAATTAATTTTTGAAAAAATACTCAGAGAGAATGAGAGAAGGAGAGAGCGGGAGAGAGTGTTTGAGGGTGAAACATGGTGAAGAAGATGGCCATGCCATCGAAAGAGATAAGGGGGAGAGTGTGGGAGGGTTTGCATCAGGTGTGAAGGAGGGATCAAGTAAGGGCGACCTTAGTTCCAGGGTGACTTCCAAGATTTCATTCCGTGACAAGGTTATTGGTTCTACGGTAGCCACAGGGATAAATCGGGCTGAAGCTCTAGATGGGGATTCCATGGCAGTGGTCACTGGAAAACAAGGAGATCCTATGCCTCCAAGAGTTTGCTTCTCCAAAGAGGCTAGGAACATCCTTTCTGAACCATACAAGGAAGCAATTGTGATTAAGGTTCTTGGAAAAAACCTTAGTTACACGGCCATGTTTCACAAATTGAAAGGGGTATGGAGGATCACCGGTGGATATAAAATCTTGGATGTGGGTTTTGGGTACTTCCTAGTTAAATTTGATCGCATGGACGATCGAGAGAAGGTTTTACTAGGGGGGCCATGGATGATCTTCGGTCACTATATTGCGGTCAAGCCATGGACACCGGATTTTAAACCTTGTGAGGACACTTTCGGGGAGACTATGGTTTGGATTCGAATCTCTGGTTTGAGCATATGGTACTATCAGGATAAAGCCATGATGAGAATCACTTCTGCTGTGGGAAGACCAGTCAAGGTGGATCTGGCTACTAAGTTGGCGGAAAGGGGAAAATTTGCTCGGGCTTGCGTGCAAATTAATCTTGGTTTGCCGGTGGTCCGGAGTGTGATTGTCGATGAGTTTGAATATAAGGTGGAGTATGAATGCTTACACCTTATTTGTGACAAGTGCAATTGTTTCGGGCATCCAGCAACTGAATGCAGAATGACCCCAATAGATTCGAAAAGGGTGGATCGAAAGGAAACATCAGTGACCGAGACGGCGGCCCAGGTGGTGCAGCCACAGGAAGCCTCAAAAGAGAAAATTTTTGAATTTGGATGCAATCCCAAAGAGTCAGTGATAGTTGCAGAAATTGGGGAGGAATTAGATGATACGTTGCATGGGAAGGAAGTGGGGTCCCAACATTTGGAAAATGAGGCTGGCTGGACCAAAGTCAGCGGTAAAAGGAGAGGAAAATTGAGTCAATCAAATAAAGCCCAACAAACATCTAAAGATAAAATGCCGGTGCGCTTAAATCAGAAATTGGACCAGAACCGTGACTTTGGGCTACGTATGAGAGGAGCCGAATCAGGGGTGAAGACCGGGTCGGTTAGCGGATCTAAGGCACGCATGTCATCTTCCAAACAGCAAGGGGTGAAGGGCAAAGCTGTCTCCGTTGCGGTGCCGACTTTCACTGCCATTATCAAAAATGGACACAAGAGGTTGCGCCCTTCTTCTTTGCAGAATTTGCCGTCGACTCCGGACTGCCTTGGCGACACCAGCAAGCAGCAAATTGGCAAATTGGAAGGGTTGTCAATGGAGGGGCACATACAAACCGGGCAACAACCGGACAAGGACAAGCAAGGCTCAGGGGGATATGATGGTGGATCTTCATCATCTCGTTAGGGACTTCAGCTGAGGTTGGTCCTTTTACAATACAAATTGTTTTATGGATTATTTAGATTTAAGCTTTCTATTTTGGAATATTAGAGGTGCCTCTAATAAATTGGCCCGGGTTCATAGTAAGGAGTTAGCGAATAAATTTCATCCTACTTTTTTCATTCTGTTTGAAACCCATATTGCTTTCGAGAGGATGAAATCTTTTTGGAGTAATCTAGGTTACCAGGGTGTTGGTATTGTTGAGGCTAATGGTCATAGTGGGGGTATCTGGGTTCTATGTTCTAATTCAAATATTTCTGTGAGAGTATTGGATGTAGTTGATCAATGTATCAGTTTTGAAATCACTATGGGCAATACATCTAGTTACTGCAGTGCGGTGTATGCTAATCCGCATATACATCAGCGTAAAGAACTGTGGGGTGACTTGACAAGGATTGCTAATATGATCCACGGACCTTGGATTGTGTTAGGGGACTTTAATGATGTTCTATTGCAGAGTGAAGTTAGAGGGGGGGCAATTTAGACTTGCCAGAGCAGAACAATTTGCGGAAACATTGGAGGATTGTGGGCTGTTTGATATGGGGGCTATTGGGAGAAGATTCACTTGGTATAGGAAGGTGAAAGGTGGGGTGCAGGTGGCCAAGAAGCTTGATAGAGCAGTCATCAACCAGGACTGGCGACTAATGTTTCCGGAGGCTTATACTGAGGTGCTGGCGCGCCTTCACTCTGATCATTGCCCATTATTCACTAGGTGTAAGATGGAAAAGAGGGCTACCAAGGGCCATCGTCCGTTCAGATTCCAGGCTGCGTGGATGACTCATCCTCTTTTTAGGAATGTTGTTGATACAGCTTGGACTAGAGGAGCTCCGGATGTAGTCAAATGTTTGTTGGAGGTTCAAAAAGATGCAACTAGCTTCAATAAAAAGGTTTTTGGCAATATTTTTGTTAAGAAAAGGGAGTTGGAGAGGCTTTTGAATGACGTTCAGATTACTCTGGAAAGTCGGGAGGATCAACAGCTTAGGATCAAAGAGCAAGTTTTGCATCAGGAACTGAATGATGTCCTTCTTCAAGAAGAGTTGTTGTGGTATCAAAAACCTAGAGAACAATGGGTGAGATGTGGAGACAGAAATACAAAATTTTTTCATCTACAGACAGTTATCAGGAGAAAGAGGAACAAAATTCATGGGTTATTTTTGGAGGATGGGTCTTGGGCCACGGAGACTACGACTCTAGAAATGGCGGCAAATTCTTTCTTTCAAAAGCTCTTTTCTACAAGGGAGGATATTGACCTGGACGCCATGGGGCCTTTTCCTTGCCCGTCTCTTAGTACTGAGGCTTGTCAAAAGTTAGTGGAACCGGTGACGTCTGAAGAGGTTAAAAGAGCTGTGATGACCATGAGTTCATTTAAAGCCCCAGGGCCAGATGGATTTCAAGCAATTTTCTACAAAGAGTTCTGGGACTCTCTTAGCAACGATGTGTGTGGACTGGTCAAGCGAGCCTTTGAGGGTGAGCCACTGAATGCGGCTATTTTCGATACTCTCATTGTTCTAATTCCTAAAGTGGAAGTTCCCTCTTCCTTACGGGAGTTTCGGCCTATTAGCTTATGTAATGTAATTTATAAAATTGTCACAAAGGTTCTAGTTAACAGGTTCAGACCTTTCCTGTCGGAGATCATTGGTCCTTTGCAAGGAGGGTTCATTCCAGGAAGAGGAACCACAGAGAATATTATCATTGCTCAAGAGATTATGCACTTCATGAGGAACACCAAGTCTCGAAAAGAGACCATGGCATTCAAGATTGATTTGGAAAAAGCTTATGACAGGGTAGACTGGCGTTTTCTGGAAGCTACTTTGATCCAGTTTGGGTTTCCAAAGGCTACCATTAATCTTATATTGAATTGTGTGACTTCCTCTTCGTTGGCAGTTTTGTGGAATGGGAACAGGCTCCAAAATTTCAATCCGAAGAGAGGGTTGAGGCAAGGAGATCCTATGTCTCCTTATCTTTTTGTACTCTGTATGGAAATGCTTGCCTGCTTTATCTCTCATAGAGTTTCCCAAGGTTTGTGGAACCCAGTTGCGGTTTCTAGGAATGGACCACGACTCTCTCATTTGATGTTTGCAGATGATCTTTTACTTTTCTGTAAGGCATCAAAAGCTCAAGTAATAGAGGTCATGCATTGTTTGGACTTGTTTTCTAGAGCGTCAGGTTTAAAGGTAAATCTTCATAAGTCAAAGGCTCAGTGTTCCAAGAGGGTGTCGGAGAGGAGAAAAGAGGTTCTCTCAGGGGTCTCTAACATCCGGTTCTGCAATGATTTGGGTAAATACCTGGGAATTAACATCGGTCATGCCAGAGCTTCCAGGAAGACGGCTCAGGAGATTATTGAAAAAATTTCGAGGAAGCTCTCCAGTTGGAAAGGACG
The DNA here is from genome assembly GCF_003086295.3 of Arachis hypogaea. Taxonomy (NCBI): domain Eukaryota; kingdom Viridiplantae; phylum Streptophyta; class Magnoliopsida; order Fabales; family Fabaceae; genus Arachis; species Arachis hypogaea. Next base: position 35,228,505 of record NC_092048.1, read on the forward strand.
CCTACTGAATAAGGCAGGGAGGCTTTGTCTTGTTAAATCGGTTATGGCCTCTATCCCAGTTTATGAAATGCAAATTTTTCTTCTCCCGAAGTATGCATGTAATAAAATTGATTCCTTGATGAGACAATTCTTGTGGAAAGGCCAAGAGACTGGAAAAGGGCTGCCTCTAGTCAGGTAGGAGGTCGCCATAACTCCTAAAAAGGCAGGAGGATTGGGTATTAGGGATACTTCCTGTGCTAACATGGCGCTTATGGGAAAGTTGGTATGGGATTGTCTAAATAATAGTGAGAAGTTATGGGTGCAGGTTCTGAAGCATAAATATCTCAGGAATCAATCTGGTATGAACGGAAACAGTAGAAATTCTTCATCAGCTACCTGGAAGAACATTGTTAGTGCCTATGAGCATCTCAAGGAAGGGCTTCATTGGAATATTGGGGATGTCCACAAATCAGTTTGGTATGATGAGTGGACTCCTTTTGGTAAGCTTTGCAACCTTGTCCCTTATGTACATATTTCTGAATCAGATTTCATGGTGGCTGACTTGTGGAAAGGGGTGTCTTGGGAGGTTGATAGTCTTACCACGCCTATTCCGCATGAGATTAAGCAGTTTATTTGTGGTATGAGATATCCTAGTTTGACTGAGTTGGAGCCACAGTGGGAGTGGTGGCCTGCAGCAACAAAAAAGTATAGTGCAAGGGAGGGTTACAAATGGTTATTAAAGAAAACATTAAATTGGAATGCCAACAGTAATTAGAACTGGTTGTGGAACACAAACATTCCAGAGAAGTTCAAATTTACTATGTGGCTTAGCTTACATGATGCTCTACCAACTGAGACCTTTCGATTCAAGCGGCATTTAGCTTTTTCAGATATGTGTAAGCGATGTAACAAGGCACAGGAGACTATGGAGCATTGCCTTAGAGACTGTGAACGATCAAAGGCAATCTGGTATATGTTGGATCCTAGTATCCTGGACTCGACGGCTGGTACTGCTCTTGAGGAGTGGTTTCGGAAGGCCTTGGCTAACAATGAGGCGTCCTTTGGTGCAGGGCTTTGGTGGGTATGGAGACATAGGTGCAATGACATATTCAACACTGACAACCCTTGGACAGACCATAAGGTTGTTGCCTTGGCCAGAATTACCGCCAAGAACTTACAGCTTTACAGGAATCGAAGCAATGCCTTTAGGTCTCTCCGAAATTGCCTGTGTTGGGAACCACCGGTAGGCAATGGTTTTAAAGTTAATTGTGATGCAAGCTTGTATATGGATTCAAATTTAGCGGGATTTGGGTGTATTATTAGAGATTCTAAGGGAGATTGGATCTCGGGCTGCTTTGGAAGCATTCCCCCTTGGTCTATAATCAGATGTGAATTATTTGCTGCTTGGAGGGGGCTGGTTTTAGCTTGGGATTGCGGTTTGAGGGATATTATATGTGAAACGGATTGCCTTGACATTCTGCCCATCATGCATGAGCTTACAAGTGGGTATTCATCTGAAGTAACAGATTTGGTTCTCAAGATTCAGGAACTTTTATCTCGTCCTTGGCTTGTTCACGTTGAATGGGTGTCCCGAGAAGCAAATAGAGCTGCGGATTGGATGGCTAAATATGGTGCCAAGAGTAACTCTAATCATGTTATTTGGTCTGAGCCTGGTGTTGATCTCCAACGAATCATCCGCTCGGATTTAAGATAGTTTTTGCTTTGTTTCTTTCCTTGTTTAGACACAAAAAAAAAACATATATTTAAATTAATTAAATTAATTAATTAATATAATAAATTAATTATAATTATTTACCTCAATAAAGTAAGTTAAAAAAATAAAAAAATATCTTATAAATATGTGATCTAAAAATTATAACCATTTTTAAAACTATTGATCAAAATAGATAAGATGAAAAAATTAATACAAATTAAAAAAATTAACTTATTTATTCTAATCAAATCAAATAATTAATATAATTAATTGATTATAGTTAATGTGGTCAATCAAAATATTAAATAATTTAATATTTATCTCAATCAAATAAAATAAATAATTAATTATAATACTTTTAAAAATTATTAATCAAAATACATAAGACAAAAGATTAATACAAAGTAGAAAAATTATTTATTTATTTCACCCAAATTAAATAATTAATGTAATTAGTTATAGTTAATATGGTCCAACAAAATATTAAATAATTTAACATTTATCTCAATCGAATTAAATAAATATGAATTAATGTATTTAAATAAATTAAATAAAATAAATAAAAATTTTATCTTTAAAAAGATGTTACATTAGCTATGTTATTAATTGATAAAATTTAATTTTAATAATATATAATAAATAAATAGATAGATAATAAACAATAGATTTAATTACTAACGAAAAGTACTTATTTAGTCCATCTTTATTCATTATTAATGCTCAAATTTATAATAAAGTCTTTGGTTTCACAATGAGGGGCGAGGCCAAGCTGTAATGCTATATACACATTTTTCAATAAGCTCTCTCCGTTTTTTCATATACCAAATTTCGAGTTAAATCTCAATTTGACTCCTGAAATTTGGCCATATACTCAGAATGACCCCCACAATTTTGTTGGTCTCAATTAGAATCCCTAAATTTGTAATTGTGGCTCCAACTTGCTCCTGCGATCATCTCCATTACCGAAATGCTGATTTAGCGCAATTGCATAACATGGTTGACACTACTTAAACGACGGCGCATTGGTTTCACGCCCAAACTCTTTGGAGACCATATAGTGTAAGGGTTTTCTTGATGTTTTGCAACTTATGATCGTCGTAGTGGAAAGAAAGGAAGTTTTAACCCACAAAAAACGTGGTTTTCAAAGGGTTTGGGGGACGAAACTAATACGGCGTCATTTAAATTGTGTCCACCGTGTCATGCAATTATGTCAGATCAGTATTCTGGTGACAGAGATGATCGTAGGGACAAGTTGGAGTCACAACTACAAATTTGAGAATTCTAATTGAGGCCAACAAAATTGTGGGGGTCATTCTGAACATCAGACTAAATTTCAGAGACCAAATTGAGATTTACCTCACCAAATTCCACCGAAAGCAACGAATAAAAGAAAAAGTATCCACATTCGACAGCAAACAAAAGCTTTCCCCTTTAACTTCTCTTTCAACATTCCGTGCGGTCCCAGAGTGAGGTCAAAGAGGAAGCAACTTAACACTAAGCAAAGCTGAGATGGGGTGCTGCTTCCATGGCTCCACAACCATTCCACCCATGGAAACCTCCACAGCTTCAGTTGCTGGACAATACTCGTCGAATCTCAGACAAGAAGTTCTGTTGCAAATAGCAGAATGCAAAGTTCATCTTATGGATGAAGGACAAGCCCTTGAATTGGCTCAAGGCCACTTCATGATCACCAAAACCTTTGATGAGAATGTGTCTCTTGCTACAATCATAAAGGTAGATGATCTTCAATGGCCCTTGACGAAAGATGAGCCAGTGGTGAAGCTTGATGCTCTCCATTACCTGTTCTCATTGCCTGTGAAAGATGGTGAGCCTCTTAGCTATGGTGTTACTTTTTCACAAAACAGCTTTGCAAGTATGACTTTGTTGGATTCTTTTCTAAAGGAGCATTGTTGCTTTTCTGGCTTGAAACTGAGTAAGAACAACAATGATCTTGATTGGAGGGAATTTGCTCCTAGGGTTGATGATTACAACCATTTTCTAGCCAAGGCAATTGCTGGTGGGACAGGTCAGATTGTGAAGGGTATCTTCATATGCAGCAATGCTTACACAAACAAGGTTTAGTATTTTTGTTTTCATGTCCAATTAGTGGAGCAATTTAATGCTTTCTTTCTTGTTTTATGAACCATGAACTTTGTAACTTACTGAAGCTAGAAAATGCATGAAATACGTATAAAGTTTAGGGGTTACAGTTTAGGGTTTATGGTAAGAAAGAAGCAATTTAAAAAGCATATCACTAATTAGGTAAATTTGTCTTGTTGAGGAAAAATCAGGTCCAAAAAGGAGGTGAGACAATCCTGAACAGTCATGCAGATGAGAGAAATGGTGTTGTTGCCAGAGAAAAAACAGCTGCTGCCTCAAAGAAGAGCAAGATAAATAAAAATCTCAAACGGTATTAAAAAAAAGAAGAATGCTATGGAGTCATCAAAATTTATTATTCTTGGCCATTAATGCAATGTTTAAAAATTTGGGATAAAGTATGTTGTTGGATTATTAGACTAAAGAAATTGAGTTAATGACTAAGTGATGACCAAAAAGAATAAATTCTGATGGTCCCTAGCATTTCTCTAAATAAAAATAGCATGTGAAATGGTTATATCATGTTATGTCTTGCTACTATTAGTTATCTCTTGCATTGTGTTGGTTTTGCAATCTAGTGTGAGGAAACTATCAAAGATGACAGAAAAGTTGAGCAAATCCTTGCTGAATGGAGTTGGCATAGTTAGCGGAAGTGTGATTACCCCTGTTCTTAAATCCAAAACAGGAAAGAAATTCCTAAAGATGCTTCCTGGAGAGGTGTTGTTGGCTTCTCTTGATGCACTCAGTAAGGTTCTTACAAGAATATGATATATCATACTTGTCCAAGCATCACCATCACCTTTGACTTCTCTGTTTCTGTTGTAATCAAATGTTGTAGACAAGGTTCTTGATGCAGCTGAAGCGGCCGAAAAACAAACCTTTTCTGCTACCTCCAAAGCTGCATCTGGAATGGTTTCTAAGAGGTAAAGGCAATTCAGTATAGTTATTGCATTGCATTGCATATTTATGTTACATTATGATGTGCTTTGATAATTCGTTTATCAATATCTTCATCTAGTATCAGTGACAAGTATGAGAGTAACTTGATGATCCATGAGAATACAGGTTTGGGGAAGATGCAGGGGAAGCTACTGAGCATGTGCTTGCAACGGCGGGGCATGCTGCTAACGCTGCTTGGAATGTGTTTAAGATAAGGAAGGCCATTAATCCAGCATCTTCAGCAACCACTGGAGTATTGAAAAATGTTGCCAAGAATACAAAGTTTTAAATGTTTAAAATCCCACTCCCACACCCTGCCAAGCAGCCACTCAAGTAATGGATGTAACTGCTGTATTTTTCATTTATGACTTTCTTAAATCTTAAGGAGTTTGCCGGATTTGTCAATATTTATCTTTAGATATCACTAACAGAAGCTACCTTTGAATATCAAATCACAAGTGGTTCACTTGGCTCAATTTGGGTAAATAACTTAAATAAGTTCTTTTGAAAAAAGAGTTTAAAACATAAAAACTTTTATTAAAAGCAGTTATTTTGTATTTGGATTTTTAGTTATAAAAGTATTTATTTTAAAGTTGTAGCGTTTGGATAAATAACTCAAAAAATAATTTTTTTTACAGAAGAGAATGAATATTAAAATAACTATGATAACAAATACTTTTCAATATTAAATTTTGATTTTACATAATCTAATCACTAATATTGTGTATGATATGGTAGGTGAAAATAAAAAATAAATATAAAATGTGTGTCAATGTATATTTTGTTGCTATTTTATATTTTTTTTACTCCTATTAGAACTCTCTTCTCTTTTATTGAAGTCAAGAACTTGCTATAATTAACTATAAAAATAATAGTAAGCTATAAAATCACATATGAAAAAAATAAAATTAAAATTGAAATTTCATACTACAGTTAAATACAACTTTAGTAATAAAAAATAGAATGATAAAATGATAAAAAAAAAATACTTAAAAGGAATATATGTAGTAGGTTGTTCAAATGCAATATTGTCTGAAAATGGTGGTGCAAGATCAATACTTCCATCATCAGATGAATCATTACGTGAAAATGGTGAGGTTTGGAACATTGCGTGAGAATGATGGTAGAATTATGATGGAGAGCCAGTGGTTCTAGCAGACCTTGCGTGAAAATGGTAGTGAATGGTCAGTATTTTTCACAAAGTGAAGAAGGAAAGCATATTTTTTTTGTTTTGAAATTAAATTTTTTTAAGTAAGTGGTAGAATGACTTATCGAGAAGTGGAAAAGTCATATATTTTTTTAAAAAACTGCAAATTAACTTTTCGAGAAGTTAAAATTTTTTACTAAAATAGTGCCAAACACACATATTATGACTTTTCATAATCCAAAAGTAAAAAAAAAAAAAACTTCTGCTACTTTCCAAACGAGCTCTTAAGGAATTTCTCGGATTGGTCAATATGTAATATGTTTTTATTTAAAATATTATGTTTACTGATGCAATGTTTTAAACTATATTTTCATTGAGTCACCCGAAAAAAACTATATTTTCATTATTGTAAATATATTTTAAATATGAATTATAATTTAGTCGAGTAGCTCTTAGTATTGAAACCCTATGCTTTTAAGTTTAGATCAGGTATTTAACTGTGGAGATACGACATCCGAGTGATAAAGAACAGAGAGAGAAGATGGAAGAAGAAAGCGGAAAGCTAAGTATATACAAAGCAGCGAGAAGCATAAAGCGGAGAGAGAACAACCTATACAACGCATTGAGATCGATATACGATGATTCAATATTTGTGGGTGAGATCTCTGAGCTGTGGCCTCAGCTGCCTCTTGTTGCAAACCTCCGTTGCGGGCTTTGGTACCATCCTCGCTTCCATGCCACCTGTTACTTCAAGTCCACCGACGGCCATTCCAACAATTGTTCCTTCAATATCTCTCGCCTCAATCTCCATCTCGCTCTTCTCGCTGCCTCGGTATGACCTCATTTATTTTAGGGATTCAATCTCTTTTCTTTTTGTTTTAATTTAATTTGATTATTATTGGTTAGGACAGAAGGGAGGGTGCATGATTGTTGATTCTACTCGCAGAGGGAAGCGCTTCCCTGACAGCATGTCCAGAACTATACCCATCTGGACATGTATTTTAAATCGCGCCATTATGGATTTCAAGAACCAATTAAACGATGAGTCTTCTTCTGAGTGGGATTGCTCTTTGCATCTCCCTCTCTGGGTTCCCGAAACAGAAAAGGCTTCCATCGAGAAGCGTTTAGATGAATGGACACAACAACTGAAAGCCAGTGGTGCTGATATTGCTTCCATTGCCGCAGGCTTGAGGAAACCCCTCCGCCCTCTCTGGATTTCTCAAAAGAGTGTTATCTGGTTAAATGAAGTACCTGACCATGATTCTTGGGATTTCACACCCATTATACTTGTCTCTGCGTCTGCATCTTCGTCGGGTGTAAACCAACACAGGACTACCTCTGAGTTTAGCTGGAATTACATACCTGGTGCAGGAGATGATGAAGAAAGCTGGGCTAGGGGTTTAACTCCTATTCTCTTTTGGAATCATGTTTATGATATTATAAACTCAGGTCCTCATGTATGTAATCACAAAGTTGCGGATATAGTTGAAAAGAATAGGGTAAACCGAGCTTATAAGGGAGAAAATGCGCCACAAATCTCAGTTAAATCTTCCAACTCACCTTGTCTTTCCCATCAAGAACCATTGTCTACCACTACTGCCGATATTTCAAACATTCAAATTAACACCGACTCTTCTCATCACGATTTGAGAATATCTTGGTTAGGATCAACTAATATGGCACTTGGAACATCTCAAATTGGTATTGATGCCCTTTCATAGCACCGTTGATATGCTTATTCTCAAAATGTTTGTTTTCTGTGGCCGATCATTATTATGTTTGGTGCAGCTGCAGATTCCGCTGACATTGATTGCATACTGAATTGTGATCGCGAGTCCATCTCTGTCTCTCTTCCCAGTGCGGAAGCATACTTGCATCTCCCAACTCTAGTGAGTATATATGAAGTGGAGTCAAACCTTGATTTTATCTAATTGATTTTTATACTCATTTAATTTTATATCTTTTGATACCAGAGTTCAAAGTTTGATCGTTTTTCCTTGTTCAACAATCTACATTCGGCGGTGAACTTTGCACAGTTGAATCTCAGCCAGGGAAAAAGACTTCTTGTTTGTTGTGATAACGGTAAAGCCTCTCGACTCGAGTATCCTCTTTCTATTTATGTGAAAACCTAATAACATCATAAAGATGTTCCGTTAATTATGTGTCCTGATTTAATAGCAAATCATTTCACATGACCTGCCTAATGCACTAACCTTGCTTGATTTTTCAGGGGAAGACATTAGTGTATGCGTTTGTCTAGCCATTTTGATGTCCTTATTTGATGAAAAAGGTAATCTCATTAGTTAACGATTTACAAACAAATTTGCTTATGAATTCATACCATACTCGTTGACATTTTTGTTTAGGTACTTATGATGATGGGAAATCATTTAGTGTGACACGCGTCACTAAATGGGATATGCGGCGTAGGCTCGTATATGTATGTAAGTTTGCAACAAATGCTCGACCATCTAGAGGAAATTTGAGACAAGTTTTTAACTTTCTTATTGGTGGAAATGGCGTACAACAATCCCCCATAGACGAGTGATTCCCCTTCCCCTTCCCCCCCCCCCCACCCAAAAAAAAATCTAATATTATTATTTATTATGGCCCTAATTGGTTTTGCATTGCGCCTGAGCCACTTGTACCAAATGTATCGTAGATTGTACCAAAATTTTGACACTGAATAACCTATTTATGGCTTCGTTAGTATCCGTATAAGGTAATTGTCAAATAAAAAAAACGTCATACTCACAGGACAACGGTACCTCCTCAAGACCTGAAGGACCATTTTAGGCGCCGTGTCCTAGAACCTAGACCGCATTTGTTTATAAATATAAAATTGTATTTGGCAGATAAGATATAAACAAAGATATTGTATTAAAAAGATATTGTGTATGTTTGGATTACAGTTTGCAAACGGAAATTTGTATAAAATTGATTTTGTAAAATTAATTTTGATGAAAAGTGAGTTGGTATTAACGTGATTTATGTTTGGTAATTTTTATTTAAAATAGATTATTATAAATTAAATATTGTTTGGATTACATTATTTAAAATCACTTTTAGACGGAAAATTACAGAAAAAGACATGAATTTAAATAATTATTTTATGTCATCTTATAATTTTATTTTAAATATTTAAATAAATTTTAATATTTTTTTAGTACTGTCAGTATATTTTAGTACTCTAATAAAATTAATAGAATCATAATACAAAGTAAAAAAAAAATATTCCACAAAAAAATAACAATAAGAGTAAAAAAACTCATAAAAAATCAGAAATTTTATAAAAAATAATAATATATATAAATGAGTATTAGAAAAAAATATTATAAAAAAAAATAATAAACATATAAATATGAAAGTGTGAGAAATAAAGTCTTTCCAAAATAGAGAACAATGAAGAAAGAAGAAGAAAATGAATGTTAACTATTTCTCTCTCTCTTCTACAGTAAATTCAAGAGTCTTATTTATACATGAACTCTAGAAGCTACTAACTCTAGTTTCAAAAGTAACTAATGTGGTTAATCATTTTTCCTTTATATATGCTATTATCCCCCCCCCCCCCACAAACTCATGGTGGTTTGAATGCCAACCTGAGTTTGCTTTTAAACTTGTTAAAGCTGGCTAATGACAGAGGCTTTGTTAAAACATCTGCCACTTGTTCAGTTGATGGAATATGTGTGACAGCAATAGAGCCTTTGATCACCTTGTCCAGAATAAAGTAGAGATCTAACTCAAAGTGTTTAGTCCGATTATGTAGGATTGGATTATATGCAAGCAACACAGCTGAAATATTGTCACAAAATACAGTGGGGGAAGCTGGGCAAGGCTGATGCAATTCAGCCAGAAGATTTTGAATCCAAATGAGTTCCATGAACACTGCTGCCAGGGCTCTATATTCAGCCTCAGTTGAGCTTCGACTGACCGTGGGTTGTTTGCTGCTTTTCCAAGACACCAGATTTGAACTATAGTACACACAAAATCCAGTTGTAGATTTTCTATCATCAAGATCACTTGCCCAATCTGAGTCAGAAAAAGCAGAAAAACGTAAATCAGTGCATCTATGAAATTGCAATTTGAGCTCAACAGTACCTGCCAAGTATCTCAGGACTCGTTTAACTGCAACCCAATGTTCTTGGCAGGGGTTGGACATAAATTGACTCAATTTGTTCACTGAAAAACTGATATCAGGTCGTGTAATTGTTGCATACTGCAACCCGCCCACTATGGAGCGATATAAAGTTGGATTTTCAAAAGGAGTTCCAGCATTGGCAATCAATCTAAGAGAGCTTATCATTGGAGTCATACTTGGTTTGGATTCATTCATGCCAGCACGTGTTAGAAGGTTATGTATATATTTAGTTTGGTTCAAAGAAATTAAGGAAGAGGAATGTGTTATAACTTCTATACCTAAGAAAAAGTTGAGCTCACCTAAATCTTTCAATAAAAAGGTAGAATGAAGTTTGCTAAGAACAATTTTTATTTCAGATTCGTTATCTCCAGTGACAAGCATATCATCAACATAAATAAGAACATAAATAGTAGAATTAGAAGTATATCTAATAAATAGGGAAGGATCAGATTTTGTTACTGTAAAACCAAAAGATTGAAGGGTGGAAGTAATTGTTAAGTACCAAGCCCTTGGGGCTTGTTTAAGGCCATAGATGGCTTTATTTAATTTGCATACAAGTTTAGGATTAGAGTGACAGAAACCTGGAGGTTGGGACATAAACACAGTTTCATGAAGAGTTCCATTTAGAAATGCATTGTGAAAATCATATTGTTGAATTTTCCAACCTTTTGATAAAGCAATGGTTTAAATCATCCTAATTGTAACTGGTTTTATAACAGGTGAAAAAATTTGATCAAAATCAATTCCAGCAGTTTGAAGAAAACCCTTTGCAACCAACCTAGCTTTATGTCTTATGATCTCACCTTTTGCATTCTTTTTAACAGCAAATATCCACTTACAACCAACTACTTTTTCATTTTCAGGTAATTCAACTAAGGACCATGTATCATGATATAATAGTGCTTTATATTCTGTGAGCATAGCATCTCTCCATAAGAGATTGTGGAGAGCACTTTGAATACTTTTAGGCAATAAATCAAAATTAGAAGAGACTGAGAATTTTGCTACCTGAAGAGCTTTTGGAGTTCTATTACCTGTCTTGGACCTTGTCTGCATTGGATGGATATTTTCTGAAAGAGTGGTTGTAGATGGGGGGTTTGAGGAAAAAGGCAAATCAATGTGAGTAGAAGTAATCGATGTGAGATCTTGGGTAGAAGTTGCTGTCCCATTAGCCTGTGAAGCTGTCTGCATTGGATGTATTTGTTCATGTTCCTCACTATGATGTGTATCACCAGAATTGATGTTGGGCATTGAAGATGAAGGATCAACAGAAGAGGGATGAATGGATGCAATCTGAGGTAAAAAATCTAAAGCAGTAGCATTGCTAGTGCAAGTTTCATTAATAGTAGTAGAAAAAAAAGAGTGAGATGAAAATTGATGTTCATGAAACACTACATCCCTAGAGACAATTATTTTTCCACTTTTAGTGAGACACCTATATCCTTTTTTATTCAAAGCATAACCTAAAAATAAACAGGGTTCTGATCTGTATTCCAATTTATGAGCAGTGTATGGTCTCGTGTGAGGAAAACATAAACATCCAAAGATTTTCAAGAAAGTATAATCAGGTTTATGATGATATAATAGTTCAAAAGGTGATTTATAACCTGTAACAGATGAAGGCATGCGATTTATCAAATATACTGAGGTTGCAAAAGCCTCATTCCATAGAGTTAAAGGAAGTGTAGCAGTAGATAATAAAGCTAAAGCAGTTTCGACTATATGCCTATTTTTTCTTTCTGCTAATCCATTCTGTTGAGGGGTATGGGGACAAGTGAGTCTATGAATAATTCCTTCTTGTTGTAAAAATTCAATAAATGTGTGAGATAGATATTCTCTAGCATTATCAGTTTGAAGTGCTTTAATAGAGTATCCTAACTGTTTTTCCATCTGGGTTTTGTACAATTTAAAAACACTAAAGACTTGTGACTTGTTTGTTAAAAAATATATTGTAGTGTGTCTTGAATACACATCAATGAATGAAGCATAATATCTAACACCTGTATGAGCAGTGATTGGGGATGGCCCCCAAATATCAGAAACAATCAATGATAAAGGGCAATCATAAGTAGTATTAGATGGAGAGTAAGGTAACCGATGAGATTTTGCTAAGCAGCAATGTTCACATACACTAGAATCAGAAGCATTTTTATTATTCAGAGGTAACGAACAATTTGTTACAATAGACTTTACAATTGGTAAGGTTGGATGACCAAATCTTTTGTGGTAAACATCCAATGTCAAGGTTTGAGCAACAAAAATTTGAGTATTAAATTGTCTAAAGTCTGATTTAGGAAGAGTCACTTTTTCAAAACGATACATTCCATTAATTGTTGTGCCTTGGAGAAGCACTTCTTTGGTAGCCTGAGATTTCACAAAACAAACATCAGGCCAAAACGAAAAATACACATTGTTATCTCTAGCAAATTTGGATACACTAACAAGGTTATGTGCAATTGAGGGAACATGCAGTAAATCATACAAATAATATCTTTTATCTGTTGGTTTATGATGCAAATATGAATTACCAATATGCTGAATTTTAATACCTGAACCATTACCAATATAAACTTGATCTTGTCCATGATATTCTTGTGCTTGTTGTAGGTTTGACGGATCAGGAGTACAGTGATGAGAAGCGCCAGAATCAGCATACCAAGATGGATCCGCAATTGTAGCAGGTGTAGCAAGCATTGCTTTGGGATTATGGAATGAGGGAGGTGGAGGGAGTGCATTGTGCATCGAAGAGGTGGGTGAGTTTTGTTGTGCATGTTGAAATTGTTGATCAAATCTAAAATAACAGTAACTAGCAATATGCCCAAACTTGCCACAAATTTGACATTGTGGCCGATTTGAGTTCCAAGAACCTCTTCCTCCACGATTTGTTCTTCCTCCACGCCCTCTTCGACCATAAGTGCCTCTATTAGGTGTAGGCGGTGTGTTTCTTGCATAGGCAGAATCAAAATTAGTCTGAGTAGAAGGTTGTGATTGAGTAAAATTGACCTGTACCATTGAGGGTTCTGGTTTCTTAAACCTCTCCACAATGTCTTCTTGAGCCATCAAGAGAGCTTCAAGGTCTGGAATGGAATAGGGTGGATCTTTGGCAGTGACATATGTCAAGAATGACTGATAATCTTCATTTAATCCATCTAAAATGACATTAGTGTATTCTGCATCAGTTAGAGGAGCTCCAACAGTGGCGAGTGCATCCACCACTTTTTTTATTTGAAGAAGATAATCAGATGCTGGACCAGTCTTCTTGATCGATTTCAATTGCAGTTGAAGTTGCCTAATACGAGCTTTTGTTTGTGACGCAAAGTGGGTGTGAAGTCGGCTCCAAATGTCATGTGCAAAAATACAACCAAGAACTCGATGTTTGAACGAGGGATCCAGGGATGAGTAAAGCCAGGAAGAGACATTGTAGTCATCAAGCCTCCATTCTTTATATGTCTTTGTTTCATTTTGTGCCTTTTCATCAGCAGCTGATGCGTATCTTGTTGGAATCTTCTGTTGGTCCAGATGATCTTGAAGTTCTTGACCTGAAATTGTAAGAATAGCTGAATGGCGCCAGGTGAGAAAATTATCATCGTTGAGTTTTTCTGGTAAAGGAACAGAAAGGGGCTTTAGAATTGACGCAGACGGTGATGCTTGAGTAGCAGCAGCAGCAGCAGATGATGGATTATTGTTGATAATTTCTGGCTCCATGGATCTTGGGCACTATCTGATACCATGAATGTTAACTATTCATCTCTCTCTTCTACAGTAAATTGAAGAGTCTTATTTATACATGAACTCTAGAAGCTACTAACTCTAGTTTCAAAAGTAACTAATGTGGTTAATCATTTTTCCTTTATATATGCTATTAGAAAGACATAATTTTCACGTTAGATTCAATTTTATGTTTTATATACCAATTATATCCTTTATAATTTAAATAATTATTTCAATTTTATTTTTTTTAAAAATACTAAATTAATAGTTTTTAATTACAATTGTTTAAAATTGGTTAGTTAGAAGTTATTTATTTATATTTTTTTATAAAAAAATATTTTTTATATCCAGACGTCGGTGACATTTTGTACTTTCTCAAAAGTAAAAACAATCTCATGGTAATGTAAAACTCCGAGGAACGAAAAATAGCAATGCAAAGATAAGGATAGAAAATTAATTAGGTCATAAGCCAACCCCTTTCTAATTCAAATTATTTTAAAAAATAAGGGTAAAATACTTATATCAACTAAAAGCATTCGATTTATACATTTTAGTAGTAAATCAAGTAGTAAATCAAATTAATCTTTATCGAATTACATGGAGCATTTAATTTAAACATAAATTGAATTCATAATTCGAATTCATATTGGAATTACATGATAAAATAGTTTTACAATAAGTTTATATGTTTGCTATTATTGGAATTACATGTTTTTTCTTAGATTTTGAAATTTTATTATGTTTTTTATGATAATTTAAATTCATGCTCCCTCTAAAAAAATTTTTAAAAAAAAGAATAATTGCTAAATGGCTACGTCTCTAGTTAGTTTCCTAAAAAAATTGGTTTTTATTTCGTAAATTACAAACGGCAATCACGTTTTGTTTAAAAAAATAAATAAATAAAACTTCTTCAACACAACACGGCAATGCCGTATTGCTTTTTTTTTTTTTAAAAAAATGAAAGCCTCCTCACTAACATTTTGATATGTCAACATTTAATCTAGCCAAAATGTCATTGACGTGTTAAAAAAAAATTAAAAACATCAGTGACAGTTTTGTGCCATTTATAAAAAAAAATATAAAATCAATTATAAAAAGAGTGTTGTGTTGAAACGCAAAGTGAGATTGTTCTTTATTTGGAGAGCTTTGTTCTCCATATGTAATGACTAATGAGGGTATAAAATGGAAGATTATATTAGTTTAAAAATATATTGTTAGATTTTGTCTCATACATATGAGAATTTGAGTTTTTTATGTGAAAATTTATATATTATTATTGTTTCTCTTTCAATAACATATGAAGGATTTAAGAATGATTTTTCTCAAAGCGTAGATCGTCAAATGTTGAAGAAAGTGACAAATATTTTGTATAGACAACCTATACTAGTATTTGGTGGTTTCGATCAATTTCAAATAATGCATGTGAATGATGAAATTAGTATGCAAGGAATGTTTTCGACCTATTATCAAACTAGAGTACAAGCCTCACTTATTGAGTTATATGTTGAATTCGAAAAAATCGATCATGTTGATTTTTCTGAACCCAACATAAACTGGATGAGTTATAATATTGAAAACAATAAAGAGTTTTAAGGTAACTATAATATTGTTGGTCCAGCTGAAAATGTGGAAGAAGATGATATAATAGTTAAGAGAGATGTGATAGATGTTGTAAATGCACTAGTGAGCCAGCATCTTCTAGAGAGCCATCTTTGAATGTTGATGCCATGCATATATCGGAGTTTTCTAAATATATCAATACAGGTCATTTATTATTATTAATAGGATAGTATTTAGATTTATTTTATTTTATTATTGTTGTAGCCCCCCGTAGTTGTCGTTCACGGTGAATTCATCATTGAAATGGAGTTTAACTCTAAAGAGGTTGTTATTGCAATAGTTAAAGAGCATACCATCCAGAGAAGAGTCAACTACAAGGTTTATGAATCAAAACCAACGATATTTTATGCTAAATGCATATAGTACGGAACAAGCTGTGATTGACATATCGGAGTTAGTCTTATAAAAGGAGAGTATTGTTGGGTGATAAAGAGATGCAATGGTAGTCACACCTCCACCAAAAGTATCATCTCTCAAGATCATGCTAAACTGGACTCTGATACAATTACAGAAGCGATAAAGCCATTGATTGAAGCCGACCCATCTATAAAAGTGAAATCTGCCATTGCTGAAGTGCAGTCAAAGCTCAACTACACGATACGTTATCGCAAAGCGTGGTTAGTCAAGCAAAAGGCAGTTAAGAAAATATTAGGTGGGTGGAAGCTTCTTATGAAACTTTGCCCACATGGTTTAAAGTAATGATTGGAAAAGAACTGTTAGTAGCTATTGAGTACGAAACTGCAAGATCTTCGAATTAGTTGAGGATCTTCGAATTCTGACGCAAGTCTTCTGAAATTTTTACCTTTGTATTAAAGTATTTAAAAGTTGCAAGTCGCTGGTCTAGGTTGACAACACACATTTGTATGGAAAGTATAAAGCGGCTCTTTTAGTTGCAGTATCACAAGATGGAAATGAGAATATTGTGCCTCTTGTATTTGTCCTAGTCGAGAGTGAGATTGTCGATGTCTGACACTTTTTTCTTATCCATTTGCAAACACATGTAGTTAATCGAGATGGTGTTGCCTTTATCTCTAATAGACATGAGTCAATTATCTCAGTTGTAGGTTATAGTAATGCAACATGGTAATATTTGAGAGCTATTCACATGTTTGCTTCAGACACATAGTATCCAACTTCTTAAGGAGGCTCAAGGCGCCGCATATGCAGAAGCTGATTGTTAACATAGGCTATTCTAGAATAATGCGTAAATTCAATATGCGTTGCTAGAGATAATGTGAGCAAGGAAAGGCATACAAGCAGTGGCTAGACAATATCCCTCAATCACAGTATGGCTTGGCGTATGATGGTAGACATTGCTGGAGTCATATGACCACCAGCCTGGTGGAGTGAATTAACAGAGTATTGATAGGGGCACGTAATCTTTCTGTCACCGCCCTTGTTAAAGCAATCTTCTACAAGCTAAATGCGTTGTTCACAAGGAACAGAGTTGAGGCTAAGGCTCATATAAGTGCAGGTCAATTATTCTCTGAATATGCAACTGAAAAAATTATGTTAAATCAGCAGGCAATGAAAAACATCTAAGTTAACTTATTTGATAGACAGAACAAGATCTTTGAAGTGCGCGAGATGCCTTATGATTTGAAATTTGCAGTTTGCAGTAAACTTGCGTCTTCGGCATTGTGATTATGGTGAGTTTCAAGTGGATCGAATTCCTTGTCACCATGACTTTGCCTATTGTGCAAACCAGTGTCTATATTAAAAACAGTATGTGCACAAGGTATACACAATGGGAGAGATCTGAAAGGTATACAGAACTCGATTCAGGCCACTAGGAAATCCAACAACATGGCATCTTTATCAAGGACCAGGACTAGTACCCAATCCGCACTTCAAGCGAGTGACAAAGGTCGTTCTAAGAAAACTCGCTTCTTGAATGAGATGGATATTCGTGATCTATGTGGTCCTAGGCATTGTAGACTTTGTGGAGGTGAGGGTCATAGCCAAAGCAGATTCCCACACTGTGGTGATGCTAGTGCTAGTGACTCGGCTCCAAATTCGTAGTTCTCATATTAGGAGAGTTTGTGACCCCAGTTATTTCCAGCATTTTATTTAATGTTATATTCAGTTATAGTTTGCCTCTTTTAGATTTGATTGAGGCATGTTATGGTTACTTTGCTAAAATTAATTGTGTTTTTCACATTGCGCATGAAGTTTATACTAGTACATCGTAATCTATAAAACAAAACAATGCATACAAAATTACATTGCATATGTTCACTAACTCAATTTTATAATAATTCATTTAAAGATACTTTTCTTAACGGTTTGCGCCACTTGAGAACATCCTTTTTTGACCCTCTTCTTGATCAATGACGGCTCTATCTAGATCGATTCTTATGAGTTGGGTCAACCTTAAGGTCATAACCCTTATCGTGAGCACCTAGGCGATAACAAAAAATAATATAGTCATGATTAATTCATATCAATATAAATACCAATCTTAATTCATCATAAATACAATAATAACAATCAAATTACCTGAACCATCCTCATCACCTGGACCAGACTCATAACCACATCATCACCCGTACTAGACTCATCAACTACATCCTTACCTAAACCAGGTTAATCAACCTCATCCTCACTTACATGAGTCTCATCAACCGCATTGTCGTTCTCCTCCTCGTGACCCTTATGCATAGGAATACATATTGGGCTTTGGCGACGTCCAATTTCTCTATGGACACTTCTAATTAAATCAACAGAAGTTCTCGGCCTAGAATGCTCAGAATATGACCGTGGTAGATGTCTCACATCCAAAGATAATTGTCCGGGAACAACTTGAGGCATTGGCACCTGTAGAGGCACTTGTAAGAATCTTGGGTAGAGAATAAATCATTCACCTACTAAGATGACTCAAGACCCTGAACCCAATCAATAATGTGTCTATATTGTTTCTCATCCTATGCCACTGTTCTTAGCAATTGTAATAATAAATGCTGTGATGCCTGTGTCGGTATATATTCCTCGCACATAGTAGAGGACTAACCATATGACTATATGAAAAGTTAGGTGAAATGTTTTGCATATTCCTGTGTATATGGTGGGTATTGTTGTGAGTATGATAATATGTGTGGTTGACTGGAAGGTTGTGCATAATCATACGAGTATAGTGGTATAGATATTGTGGTGGGTCTGAATATAATGGTAGGTATGGTTGTTGTTGTGATGATGAGTATGTGTATGGATATGGTGGGTATGCATATAGCTGTGGATATGGTGGTTGTTGTTGCTGAGGTAGTTGCTTCTGCTGTTATGGTTGCTCTTGCTCAGCAAGCTCGAAAAGTCACAGGTGATCACTGAATTTACTAATGTACCAGTTCATGTATCGGTCGGATGGTTGATAGTTGTCAATATGTTGAGCTGTCAAGACACACCTAGAACTGTTATTCCATTGTGAGATCTATTTGCCATGTTATTCTTCCCAATTCTTGTTTTTTAGACCCGTTAGAACTATGTTATGCGACGCTCCAAGTTCATAGTTTTTACTGGAGGTCTTGATAAAAGCCAAACTATCTTCTAACCCTATCATTCGGATGCAACTCCACAGTCTCAAAGTATATTAGAAGCACAGTTGCACTTCATAGATTTGAATCGTCGTTGATCTTAAATGGAGTAAGATGAAGGACAATCTGGTTGAGACTATATGTGTCCCACACAAACTGTAAAAATATATCAAAGTTTACTGGTATAAATACACAATCATCAAATCATTCAATATAAGTAAAAGTACAAATGACAAAACATGTACCCCCGGTCAAGAGAAAGATCATCCAACCTTCTCCTGACGTTAGCAGTTATCTAATTTTTATATTGATCGGTGGTGGGTTGATAATCATTCCATCTGACATATTGTGTTCATATTAGAAAGTACTTACTACAACAAAAATAATTAAATGCAAATCTTATTTAAATTTTACCTGCAAGCGAGTGGAAGACTAGTATCCACCGATAAAGGTTCTATTGACAACATTCGTATTTAGACCCACACAAGGAGAAATGTCAAAAGACCATCCATGTTCTTGCAAATACTTCTAGTGTACAAGGCATGCAAATACTTCTAGTGTACAGTGATTTCAGATTTGTCACCGAATAATGTTGTACCAAATAGTAACATGATGTGATTTTTCACATAAATTTTCTTACTTTGTCGATCAGTTAAATATTGGCACTGCTTTAGAGTGCAGAATCATGCCAGCTTAATTCCGTTCCCTCTATGGTCATTCGGCCCAAGAGCACTACTGTATTGGTTCATGCACTCATTCTCTAATGTACTTGTGTTATGATCAGTTGATCCAGTCACTGGAAAATCGAGAGTTTTGAGTTCGAAAATCATGGCAACGTCCTCCAAAGTAATCGTGCATTTGTCGTGCAGAAGATGAAATTTGTGCATCTCAGGATACCACCTTTTAACCAGTGTGTCTATAGTCAGACTGTGAGACATGATTCTTCTAATTTGAGATATATGATAAAATTTCATCTCTTTCAGTTGTTTCTTCACCCAGACATCATATAAGTATATATTTGGTGTAAGTGTCTGTTGTGCAAGTTTCTTAAACCCTGAAAACAAAAATAATAATTAACTGTCAATAACTATGACCAGTCGATAACTACTATTGCTAATAAAATAAATTAATATTTAGTTTAGGAAAAATTATAATTAATAATTAATAAATTACTACAAATTCTAATAACTGATAATTACTAAATTAATTATTAATTACTAACTACTATAAACACAAAAATTATTTATATATAGAGAATGTCGAAAATATTCTATTATAATATGATCCTCAAATACATGTGATGCCACATTTTTTTATCTTCGTTTTTTTTTAAATTCTATAAAAAAAAACAATAACAATTAATGATAACACTATGTTTTAACAAATACTTAAAGTAAAAGTAAACTAAACTTAGTAAATAACATACGTTACTAATTACTAATACTGTTACTTTTTTAATTAATTAAGCATTTAAACTAAAAGATAATTTACTAAAAACATATCCTAAACAGTAATAATAATAACAACTCTAAATTTGTTTTCCTTTTTTCCAATAAATATTGCAAAAAAAAAAACCTAAAATCAGTAAATATATGCTAAAAATTAATCATATTAATTCTATTTTTTCAGTAAATAATTAAGATATAAAAAACCTAACAGTATATATAAATAATTAATAATAATTCAGTTTTATTATTAAAAAATAAATTCACTACAAATATAAATTAACTAAAAATATAAACTAATAATAATTGAAACTTCTAATATTTTATGTAAAAATTCTAAAAATAAACCCTAGTCATTAAATAATAATCAATGCTAATATATTTTAGTAAAATTTTAACACAACAACCTAAATCACTAAAAAATATATACTAATGACTATTAAATAAATAATTCTGTTTTTGAAAAAAATTATTTAAAATAAAACTAAAATTACTAAATAATTCTGATTTTTGAAAAAAATATTTAAAATAAAATTAAAATTACCAAAAAATTCTTGTTTTGAAAAAAGTCATTTAAAATAAAACTAAAATTGCTAAATAATTCTTTTCTAAAAAATATTTAAAATAAAACTAAAATTACTAAACAATACTGTTTTTTAAAAAAATTATTTAAAATAAAACTAAAACAACTAATTAATAATATACACTAACTAACAGAAACTAACTACACTAACACTAATACGACTATTACAGCTACAACAACAAAATCATATTTTTTAATTAGCCTGTTTTAACTAACAACTAATTTAATTAGTACTAATCCACAACTATAATATTTTAAAAAATTATAAACTATTTTTTTATACTACTTTTAGCTTAAAAAAAATTAAATAACAACAATAAACTATAACTAAAATACTCACCTGTGTATTTAATGGAGTGGTTGAGTGTAGTGCACTAATTTTTCTCCCTGATGCAGTGCTGCCATTTTGTTTGTGCTGGTGGGTTGAGAGTTGAAAGTGATTTGAAGAGAATAAGAGAGAATAGGGGACCAGAATCGGAAGAAGAAGAAATAAGGAAGATAGATTTGGTGGGTTCACTCAGGAGTCCCATAATGGCGTTAAACACATTCCTTCTATCATTTTGATGAGATACACCACTACTCTTTCAACATTAAGAAAAAAAAAAGGTTCATTATGGTGTATATATAGTATATATAGTTGTCTAATTTATTAAACAAAAAATAAAAAATTAATATTTAAAAAATATAAAATTTTAAATATTTAATATTTATTTTAAAAAGAAAGTTTGGAAAATTTGATACTAAATTCAAAGACACCAATAAATTTGTCATCAAAAGAAAAATGATGTTTTAAAGATAATTCTAAATTAACAAAATAGTTTATGTCTTTGATCTAATTTTGTATTAGAATATTTAGAAAATTATTTAGTAGGTACATCAAACAATAAGTAAAAAATTCAATCTGTAATATATCTTTTTTTTTTCAATTCTTTTGAATTTTAAGTCATTCAATAAAAAACATGTAAAATGATCAAATTTGGAGATGGAAAGTTCTTAATTTTTTAAGTAGGTTGGTCAAAATTTAATTTCTAAGAATTTTTTTATTTTGAGTATGTCTCTATTTAGTATATTTTGTCAAATTAAAATCATCTTTAAAAAGTTAATATCATTTGTTACATTATTTTTTTTTATTTTAGAGGAGTTATATATATATATATATATATACACGCAAGAAAAATGGAAATTTATATGAGAATAAAGAATTATTTTAGTATCTAATATTTACGACAAATTTAAATTTTGTTTTTTATTTTTTAAATTTTATATTTTTATTCTAAAACATTTTAAATAGACTCAATTTTATGCTATCCATAATTAAATATGGGTGAAATACTTAGCACTATTGATGTGTATATAATAAAATTGTTATTAATAAGCAATTTTCTTTTTTAATATGTGTGAATATTTTAATATTATAATTTTAAAATTAAAGCAAAATAATAGAATTTATATTAGAAGATATTAGGGTTTATTTGATAAATAAGAAGGTTAACAATGTGAACAATATAATAACACTAGGTGAACTAACAATAGATGAGTTTACATACTTGCGTAACTAAAGTTAGGTTTGGTAAAATGGTTTGGAAAAGAATTTGTGCTTTTTAAAAGCATAAATATATCTTATTTTGTATTTAGTAAATTAAAATTTTATATGCTTATACTTATAGTTTTCAAAAGTTAAAAATGTTTTTGAAAATATTTAAGAAAAAACTTTTTAAAGTTGTCTCGTTCTTATTAAAATTAAAAAATTTAATATAACTCTTTATAATAATAAATATTTAAAATTATCCTTATTATTTATTAGCATAAAAAAAAGTAATTATTTTTTATTATATATATGTCTATTATGATCTTTTTTATTTTTAAAAATTATTTTATTAAACACAATTATAGTGTTTGTATTTATCAAAAACTATTTTTAGTTTGATTTTAGCAAACGTAGATATTGTAATTTTTAAAAAAATTGACTTTTAAAAGATAGTTTTCATAAACTATTTTCGAAAAGTAAAAATTTTACCAAACCAAATCTAAATTACGTTATCGTGATGCATATTACTATATTACTAAGAGTTACAATTTTGTGGGACAAAAATAAAAAGTTTTATGTGGAATAATTAAATTGGTATTAAATAATCTATATGTAAAACAAAGTTGAATGTGGTTTCCAATTTTATTCTAGTTTGGTAAATAGTTTTTTTCAAGATGCTTGCATTACAATTGAATACTTTTTAATAATATAATCGGTTTATCTAATTTAGAAAGAGTAAATTTTTATCATGGTCTTTAAGATTTACGAGATTATCCAATTTAATCATCAAAATTTTAATTTTATTTTAATGGTCTTTTAAATTGAACTCCAATCACTATAGTAATTCTTAACATCTTTTTCGATAATGACTCGGCTATATTAGTGCTGACATGGCTATCGTTTGCCATGCTAGAGCATGCAACGGCTAGCTTAAAATTATAATTTGTATTCGATTTGGTTCTTCCTTCTCTTTTTAACTCTAGCAATATTTATCTCCTCCCAATGTGAACATTAACTTCTGGTTCTCCTTATTCTTCTTCCTCACTGCTTGCTATTTAGTGGCTACTAGACGAGAACTCTAATCCCTTTTTTATACCATCTTTATCAACTATATGTCACTATTAATTCACTTCTGTTCTATTTAAAAAATAGAGCCTATATCCCAACATTTCAGAAAAAAAA
This sequence comes from Arachis hypogaea, assembly GCF_003086295.3. Classification (NCBI taxonomy): domain Eukaryota; kingdom Viridiplantae; phylum Streptophyta; class Magnoliopsida; order Fabales; family Fabaceae; genus Arachis; species Arachis hypogaea. Next base: position 35,252,115 of record NC_092048.1, read on the forward strand.
CCCTAGCAACTACAGCAACGAAAAAAATAAATATATCCAACAACATTCGCACTATAATTATAACGAAAAATCATCACCTCATTGTACAATTTTTTTTTCAAAAAAAAAAATACATACCTTCACTATGAACGATAATGGCGAAACTGCTAGCGTCCACGAGAGGATGAAATGATCTAACACAATCCGTCGATGTAAGTGAGGTGGTCACAAAGTAAAAAACTCCAAAATCCTAACCTTAGAGCGGCTCAATTGATAAAGAAAAGTAGAAGACGAAGAGTGAAAGTGATGAAGATGGACGAGTGTTTGTGTTTGAACACATAGTTTTTGAGCATGAGTTAATACCACACGATGTCATTTTGGTATACTCCAGTGTTACATATGATAGCCACGTCATTACCGACACTTGAATCATCATCGGAAAAATGCCTAAGAACCTATAGTGTCTAGAGCTCAATCTAAAAAGCTACCATGGTAAAATTGGAACATCAAATATCAAATTGGATAATTTTATAAATTTTAGAGACCATATGGAGATTAAGTGAATAAACCTTCAATACAAATGCGTGTAGTACGCAAGTTGTTAATTTATCTTAAAATAAGATGATTATTTATGTGAAAATAATAGTTAAGCATCATTAGATGATTCAATATGATTAACTGAGTTATTTAACATAATACATATCAACATTTAAAGTAAAGCACATATTTTTTCGTGTATCCGCCTAAAATAATACATTCTCCTCTTTTTACAGCATTATGCACCGAAATTAACTCGAATACATTTTTTGGCATGGGTAAAATGGAACATTTTCTACTGCAATATTCTCTTAAGGACCAAATCGATAAATAAATAGAAAAAAAAAAAAAACTGAGTATCGATCTATATTTTCCTTATAACAAGCTTGCTTTAGATAGTTATCACCTGTCACAAAGCAGATTCTTTCTGCCAGTTAATTCTGTGCTGCTTGGTTAGGAGAAACAAAGCTCAAGTGCTACCAACTAGCAATAAGTACCAATGGGTGTCATCATTTGTTTTGTTCTTAGATCAACTGTAAAGAACTTCATGATCCTCATGTCTTAGACCCTCTTCAAGGTTCAAAATGATTATAGGTAGTTGGCTTCTCGGGCAACTAAAGGAGGCCTTGGTTGACGTTTTCTCTTCGATTTCAGATCAACTACTATGATTGAAATGTTATCCTTACTATTTCTAGCATAAGCAATCTCAGTCAGGCTATTGGCAACAACTTGTGCCGGAGATATTTCCTCCAGAGACAGGGACCTTCGTCGCCTTCTTAGAATATGCCGCGCAACTTCACCAACCTCTTCATTCGTCATGACATCCCAGAGTCCATCACTTGCCAATATTAAGCACTCATCCTCCTCACTTCTTGCTGTAAAGGTTATCTCAGGCACTGGAATGATCCATGGCCTCAAGTACCTATCACCTGAAACATAATTGTTAACTAGGTAAATACAAGACGACCAGTAGCCATGGACCTTTTGTTCCAAGAAGTCCAATTCCTAATAATTCAACTTACGTTTTTTCCTATCTCTTTTCCTGTTCTGAACCATAATTCGACTTGCCATCTTAGTTTGAACTAGATGGCAGATGCTACACATGATGGTTAAATGAAAACTCTGGAAAAGTCACTTGCATGCCATCTAAGTTTTAGGCAGCAAATGGTTCTAGCAACAACAAACTAGTAATACTCTCTTGCATCAGATAATTAGGTACAACAGTAAAGTACGCTAAGTACCAGAGGAGAAATTAGCTTTCTACCTTTACCAAAAACCTTGCAAAACTCAATAGATTATTGATAACTGCCTATGCTCATTATTTCCCGAGTGATTGTGGACAGGCTGTTATGATCAAAATCAGTGTGTATAAAAATTTATTGAACGACTACAGCACGAAGGAAGCTTGCAAACATATGAAAAGAACTTCTGGAAATCAATTAACAATAAAAAATGACAAATATAAAAAACAACTTGAGTTGCGAATCAAATTGCTATATATAACGTGCTTAGTTCTGTTGGCCTGTTCTCTCATCAATCATAACACGCTGAACCATAGTCATTAAAGTTAATGTACTACTAAGAAAATATTCGATACATTATTCTGATAATCTGATCCTCCTATGTGACTTCCATTAATCCATGGACCATGGTCATAGTCCCGCTCTCAAAATGGAATTTCTATACGTACATTTCTTTTCTTTCAATTACTTTTTATGCTGACACCAAAATGGGGTTTACCAGTACATATAAGTATGTAGATTTATCCTAGAGAATTTATAGGATCAAAACCATTTTGAAACTACAAAATATTGAAATTGAAGGTTGTGCTGTTTTTCTTTTTGTTTATTAGCCAATGACAGAAAATGGGTCACGTTTTATTGAAAGAAACTTTAATGCCTTAATCGTTCAAAAGAAGAAAATCTCAAGAATCCTTAGCCTAAGACGATATATATGTAGATAAATCAAGGTACCTATAGCCCTGGACATGGCAAGAACACCAAACACCCTAGCTCCATTCCAGTTTATGACTTTTCCTCCTCCTCCTTCAATTCTCAAGAGTTCATCTTGTCTATCAGGCTGTACAAGCAAGGACAATGGTATCTTAACTTGTCAATGAAACGAAAGATAACTCATATAACTTATGAAATATAAAAATGATTGGAATATATATGGCTCCAGTTAGGTACCAAAATTGACTTCATTTTATTTTTTATTTTATATTTTTCCTTTTCATTTAGTCACGCCTTCTCAAGCATTTTCGACAGGCCTAAAAGGTTAATAGATTTACCTTGTATCCATGCCGCATGAAAAACAAAGATAGCTTTGATTTGATAAAATGACAGTACATAACAAGAATTAATCGCATATGAACAAAAAAAGTGGTAAAAATGGGTTGTGATAAAGACCTTCTGATCGACAGTGAGTGGGATTGTTTGAGCCCTGCGGCAAAGAACGACCCTTGAATCGCCGCAGTTGGATGTAATAATTTGGCAACCAGACAGAACCACCACAGAGGCTGTAGATCCTACCATTTCAGGTGCAACTTCATCTGATGATATCTCATTGTCAGTCCTTTCAAAACCGTTAGAAAATACGGCCTCCCACCTTCTTTGCCATTCACTATAACTCTCTATTTGCCGCTCCCATTCCTCTGCTATCACATCGTGCATCCGATTTGCACAAAATTTAGCCACCTACCAATGAAGTACAACAGTTAGGAAGGGTTTAATTTTCTTAGGACATGTAGTACTGGACAAATGCATTCGAGTAAAACTATATATATATATATATCAAAGAGTAGTTCAGAGAAAAGTTATTGGCCACCACAAGAAAGCATGCATAATGTAGGTTAGCCATCTATATATGGTTGACCTCCACCACCTCGGATTTTGGACAGGTTTATTGTATTACTCTTCCCTTGTACTGGGGGAAGCTAAGGAGGACGTATCAGTGGCCCTTCTTAATCCATACATAGTTCTGTTAAATGAATACTCTGAAATAAAGGGTAAAAGTAATGCTCAATCCAAAGCTATCATCATATTAGCCGGGAATTATCACATATTCATATTGAATACTGAAACATTAAGTTGGATCGTACTTAAATTACTATTTACTTTGTTGCATATACTATGCTTTTATTTATATAAAGTATTACTTTAATTTATATTATTCAACTAAGCACAGTCCATCTAACTTATTAGAAGGATAATTTATCTGATATTGAGAAGCTTCTGTCTGATCTGTGAGCCAATCTTTCATATTTTTCATCGAGAATATTCACACAATTAATTTTCGTACGAATTATCTATATTATTTTAATATTATATTTAGGTTAAACATAATTTAAATTTAATTTCACACATAAAATTAATTTTTAGTTGGCCAGAAAATATTTCTGGAGAAGGAAGGAACTCATTCAAACAAGTCTCAAAAAATAATATCATATTTAAATTTAATTTAATCATGAAATGCAATATTTGGCCAAATTTTTATTTGACTAATACTAATAAAATTTTTTATTTTTTTAATGAGTAGTGCTAGGGAGCCAATGGCCTAAGTGTACAATGTGTACAATGGACTAAATCTTTGGTTTATGAATCAAATGAACATCACCTATGGACTAAATCTTTGGTTTATGAATCAAATGAACATCACCTATACTATGCAGAATAACCATCCGGATACCAGGGATAACCATCTGGATACCAGGAATAATAAACATCTAATTTTGGGTTCACCAAGGTTTGAACTCTTGACTTTCCGGATCTAGAACTCTTATACCATGTCCTGAAACCACTCATCCCAAAAACGTAACCTGCCAGGACAATGTAACACTAATAATAATATCTCTAATACTTTCTAAACCTTCATTGTACACATTGTATGCTTAGGTCATTGGCTCCCTATACTTTCTCTTTTTTAATTTCTCATGCGTAATTATGTTATATTGTTATGCCGGTGTAGTGCTCTCATGTGAAACGTGTTTCTTATTTTCCAAAACGGAGCAGATTAAGAAGGGCCAGGGCCACATCATCAGTGAGCCCTCGGCAGCACCTTATAATATTCCAAAACGGATGCAAAGGCAAAGGTAAAGCCAATTTCCCATTCACAAATCAATGGAATGAAGCATTCATCCCTTTTTCCTCTTTCAACAAAAGGCTCATCCTTCCGTTCGAATTCCCATCCACGCGGTCATACACTAATTATTAACACTTGTCAATATATGCTTTAACAAAGGAATACATATCTGCTTGCTTTTCCAGGTTCTACTCCCTCCATACGAAAAGCAGAGAATCAAAGTGCTCTTTTTGGCAATCCACAAATGCGAGAGTGACCAAAACGACCCGAGGAACCAGCAACGCTAATAAACTTGCACATCCAATGATTACTAGCTTGTATCAAATCCCGAGAATTAGCACAATTAGCATGATGGTAGTTGCTTCGATTATTATTATTATTAAAATGAAATGGCAATTAGACTCAAAAATTTTGATTTAGAATGAATTAATCTTTAAAAAAATATCAATTAAATTTTTTAAGATAATAAATAATAGATATGTATATCTTTCTATTAATAGATATTACAAAACGTCAAAATAATACAAAATTATCCATATATTTTATTAATAGATATTACAAAACGTCAAAACGATACAAAATTATCCATATATTTTGTTATTGATGTGTGTCGTGTTGTTATACATAAACACAAAAATAATATAGTTTTTGACAATAAAATATTTATTATCTTTTGAATTTTTATATAATCTTTATTAACTGTTTTCTATTTATAACAAATCTTATTAAAACAGATAAAATTTTACTCCAAAAATTATAATTTACATAATAATTTTTTATAAATAAATGTCATAATAATTAACAGTATATATAAATACAGTTGTTAGGTTTTATATGATAAATTAATATTAGAAGAATATAATATATTCACTCTTTACTATTTTAGAGAATCAAATTAATATTTTTTTAGAAATTAATTAATCCGAAATTAAAATATTAAGAGCCGTCATCAACACTTTACTGTGATTATTATTTACTCTTATTATTATTAAGCATCAATCAATATTCGTATTTAATTTTTAAGAGCCACGTGTATGAAGCAAATTTGATAACGTGTGAGAGATTAGGCATATAACCTTGAAATGGAAAATAAAATAAAATCACTGGTAGTAGTATCTGCTTATCTGGCCCTCCCCTTCAATGGCAAAAAAGGCATACCCCAATCACTCTTACGCGTGTCACACGACAAGGAGACGCACTCCAATTTTCTTTTTCTCTCTCTCTATGGACCACTCTCCCCATAACACGTGCCCATCATGAGAGCAACCCGGCCACCAACCACATTCCCATCCGACCTTTAAGTAAACGATCAACCACACTATTTATTTATCCAAAATTACTAATAATAGAATAGAATAGTATTATATTTTTTCAAAATAAATAAATAAACATTTTTCTATTTTTATATTACGGAAAATGCCACACACTCTACATTTCCATGCCTGGTCATGGTCACCACAGCCAGGACAGATCTTTGTTTATTTTTATTATGAAACTTTCAAATATATATTTCCAACTTTAAAAAAAATCTTGCAAAATTTAAATGCGAAATACTAAAATATATGCGGAAGAAGGTATACCTGAGAGCCACCGTGACCGTCGTACACTCCGAAGAAATGAAGGGGAGAGATCTCGCCGGAGGATTGGGAGCCAGGGGCCGTACAACCGCCGACGTGGTGGCACGCGCGGGACATGAATCCAGGAATAACGGCAATCGTGTCTTCCATCTCCTTCCTTCTCCCAATCACCGAAGTGTGCCCCCAACTCACTCCCTTGTTCTTCCTCCCCACGCATTTATCCCTGACCGCTGCCGCTACCACAACCTCCACGTCACTCGACACAGTCCGCCTGAGCAGAGGAGGCAAGAGTATGACGTCGGCGGGAGGAATCTCCCCGGAGCCACTGCTGATGGAGGAAATGTCGCCGGAGCTGGTGTTACTGCCGCGGAAGTCGTCGAAGCTGAGGATTGAGGAAATGCCGGAGCTGGAACTGGTGGCGGACAACTCGGAGTCGTGTCGCTGGAGCTGCTCTTCCTCGTCCATGATGCAACGACAATGAGAGAGGGCGGAACGGAAGATAATTGAGGTGATAAAAGAAGAGGAAAGGACAGGTAAAAAAGTGACACGTGTAAGAGAAATATAAGTTTTGTTGATGGCACACGCATCTGCTGTGACTTTCGGGGGTTGGAGTGGGAAAATGAAAACGAAAAGGAGAGGTTAAACCAAAAAAATGGAGAGGAATGACTTCTATGTAGTCGTACTCACCTGTCTTATGCTGCGCCTACACCTGTCCCCATTCTGATCTCAACTCGACACGCATCTTTACGTTTCACTTTCCGACGCTCTAGCTAGTACCTCCCATAATAATTCCCTCGGTTTTTATTCTCTAGGGCACTCCTACCTTTTGAAGTATGCACCGTCCACCCATAGTGTGCCAGATCCCACACCCTGCTCACTGTTTTACCTCTTATTGGACCGTCTAGAATCCGTGACGTAGTAAAGGTTTGTAGAGAATTTTGGTCTCTCTGCCTGTGACGTTTGAGGAACCTATGTACGTAAGCAGCCGTCCGTACGTCGTCTTTTTATTTATTTTTCGAAAAGATATTTAAGATATAATAAAAGTCAGTCTAAACCAAAGATGTCAGAATTCAACGGATAAGGTTATTAGATCATTTATTCAACTGATTCAACTGATTAATTCGATTTTATGTAAATAAAAAATAAAATATAATTAAAAATTTAAAATTAAAATTTAAAAAATATATTTTTATTAACATTTTAAAAATATTTAATCATTCTAAAATAATATGAAACAGAAATAATAAATATTTTGTTAATTTTATTTTATTATAAATATTTTTATTTTGTTTTATATTAAAATAATTATTATTTTTAAATTTCAATAATTTATTAATTAGTTTATATCTATTATACTATTATATGCTACAAGTATTTATTGAAAAATAACATTAATAGATATTATATAATTATAAAAAAATAAGTGAGTTTATAATTATTGTCAAATAAAATATAATTAATTTAAGAATGAATGAGTTTATAACTAAAATTAAAATAAATTAAATAAAAATAAATTATTTGCTGAAATATATATATATATATATATATATATATATATATATATTAATTTGCATATATATTAATAACAAGTTTAATTGTCTAATGGTTGTGAGTATCATTTTGAAACTCAAGTGGTTCGGTCGAACCGATCTTATTGAATTTGACCAATTCACTCTAGAGTTGACCAATTTGCATTAGTTCGTTGCCTTATGCGGTCAGATTATCAGACCAGACCGGTTTAAGATCCAGTGCATTGGTTTTTCGGTTAAACTAATCGGTCTGATCCGATTTTAATAACAATGGTCTAAAGAAAAAGAGTAGGAGGAGGAATAACAAGAGGAAGGGGATGCAAAGGAGGAAGAAGATGAAGAAGAAGAAGACAAAGAGGAAGACGAAGATGATTTTGTGATTTGTGTTTTATTCGAGACAAGAAAGCTCATTGTTCACAGTGAAGACTGGTTAAAATTTTTACATCCAACATGTTTTAAAAAGTTTTATGACATAGTGACTTTTTACCATTGCATAAGCCCGTTTTAGGGTCTATATTTCTCGGTAGCATCAAAGGTGTACTTTTTTTTTTTACTTTTAATACATGAGATGGCAATCCGCCTATGAAAATTGAATTAAGATATTATCGTTGATATAAATTATTAGTATCTCCTTTTACTTCATCAAATGATACTAAATTTTGTTCTTCTCTTAAAAATGAGTTGATAATTATATCATTAAGTTGTTGCACATCATGATTTTGAGGTGTTAATATTATCCTTTCTATCATGTAAGAAGTGTTCCACCTATAAGATTGTAAGTTTGAAAACATTTCTTCTATTAACTTGTGTAATGTTGTTTCTACCATTTGCTTGTATCCATACCAATTCTTCATGTATGGTTGACTCAATTCCATCACCAATGTGCATAAGATACTTGGCAAAATCATGATCATTAGAAGATCGCATATTTCGTCACAAGCGGAGAATTTGAGTGGAAGTCCATAAATGAGACTTAACTATAGAAACTGAAATCATCTGTGACTTACTACCTTTCGGTACGACAGGCAGTACTTAGCATAAATCTCCTCCTATCACCATCACTTTACTTTCAAATAGCATATCATTTGTTAATATGTCTCTCAAAATGCAGTATAATGATTCTAAATATTCTTTATTTATTATTGGTGCTTCATCCCAAATTATTACTGTTGTTTGTCTAATTAGCTTTGCAAGATCAAATTATTTGCTAATGTTGCAAATGGAGGATGGTTCTGCATTAATTAGGATCTTAAACCTAGAATGAGCTGTTTGAATTCTAGACAATAATGTTGTAGCTATTCCTGATGATGCAGTACCAAGAAAATATGACCTTTATTTTTCAATTCTATAATTATAGTTTCTGTAAATAAATGTTTTGCTTGCTCTCCTCGGTCCATCAACAAAAAACACTCTATTTTTTCTTCGATCAATTGTATTCGTAATGCACTTGGAAGTTTTAGATTAGTCATTGTTCAATATTTTTATAAAATACAGGACTTCTCGAGGTACTCCAATGGACAATTTTTTTTTGGATAACTTTGGTATCAAGTTATCATTGTCATTTTTAGAAGTTAGAGCTGGCAAATCATATTGTGCAATTTGTTTTTCGTATTAAAGGAGGATGTCATTTAAATTCCTGAGTAGCTGATTTGTTAACCCTAAGGCTACTGTAATGTTGATTGACGGATAATAATCCACCATATTTTGAAAAAATTAATCCCACAGACTTCTTACATTTGTAGGCTCACAAAATTCTAACATGGTTGCAAATAACTTTCATAAAGCACATGACAATCGTAAAATAGATGCATCAATCCAATGCGCACGGATGCTACTATCACTCTCTAACAATTCTTGATGTTGAGCAAATTGCTTGAAGGACGAATATTGAACACCATTCACTGTTAGCAAGTCATCCCAACTGGTTAGTCCTCTAGCATTAAATAAGAGAATATACAAATAGAATTTTTCTCCTTCTAAAGGTGATATAGTATAAATTTGACCAATGAATCTCTTCTGTGTCTTGTGCCGATGCCATTCCTTTTTCTTGTTGTGCCAAGTATAATATTCTAGGCTTTTTCTGCACAAAAGATGCCTAGATTGTTGGCTTCCTCTCGATTTAAGAAAAAGAATTCAGTGAGTATTATTCTAGACAAATAATTATCGTTAAGTATTTTAGGAATATTAATTATCTATACATATTGTTGTGAAAGTCGCCCTACTTGCAATATATAGTAGAATGATCATTGGGCATATCTACAAATTTTTAGAATTTTAGAAAAATGCTGGATATATAATACTAATGCATTGGCAAATTTTCTAGAAAGCTATACTACATAGGAACTAAGGGGTTGTACTTGGAGCATATAGTTATAACATGTTTGATAGGATATTTTGCTTTCACTTTGACATCGAGTATTGATATTTCACTCATGGATTCCAAATAAAAAAAAAAAGAGGATATTGAAGAGGATCATAATAGCCAACAAACTCCTAAATCCTTCTCAGGCTACTAACATGGGTTTGCAACCTTAATATATCGTCTGTAAACCATTGTTTCAACGTTATCACCAACAATTATAGCTGCTACCTGTAAAGTAGTTGAAAGACTATATTGTGGCTAATTAGCAGGTTGCCCTCTAATGACCAAACTACACTCATGTGTATCTGGCCATTATGCAAGCTGGCAAAACACATAGAGAGAAGGATTATATCGGTATAGTAATTGTTGTAACTTGAGAACCAATATTTCATGTAATTGCGTGTTCTCCAGCACCTTATTCTGTAACTTGTGCTTGGTATCATATATGTACAATTATAAAATGCGTGATCGCGTGCGCCCTGGTCTGGATAAAATTCTTGTATACTGTGATATATTGATCATTGAGCACAAAATGTATATATACCACAAATTGTTGTAGCCAATTGTTTGTCTATGTGCACACCACATAAAGTGAAAGAAAATACATGAATGTAACCACGAATATGTTTTCGAAAATAGTTTCTTTCTGCAGAGGAGTCTAAGAAGATTTCAAGTAATTCTTAGGAGCATTTACTCGGGAAAAAGAAACTGTTCTCCTATTACAGCACATCTTGAATGTTTCATGGTGATATAGACGTGTATTACAGTGGTCACATATTCTTAGAATAGGTAGTGAAATTTAAAGTGTTATTGCATCTTCTCAAAAATTTCGAACACAAATATGGAATATTTGTTCACATTTGTAATAGAAAATAGATAATAATAAATTTTTTAATAATTTAAAAATATTGCTTTGTTGAATATAAATGTAAAGAATAACTCTCCAATTATAGTGGTAAAAAAAAGTCACTATCAATAATATTGTAAAATATTTAATTTCTTTGAAAATACGTTTTTTTTTCTAAATTTTGTTACACTTTGTAATATTGTGATGTTTTTTATTTTATTTAATTTAAGTTTTTTATTCAAAAATCCTTAACAACCTTATAATAAAATATTATTTTGTTCTTTATAAATACTCCTTTTGTGTTTTTTTAATTCTTTTATTGTTTTAATTATATGAAGAAGAAATTTTATTGTGTATTTAAATTTTTTTATTTTTTTGTCTACAAAAATCTTTTGTTTATTTAATTATTTTATTGCTATAGATGAAAAAAAATTTATGATAAAAAAAATTTTGGGAGTCAATAATTTTTAGTATTTTTTATTATTGTTTGACCCGCACAAATGCTAAATTATTTTTAACAATTAAATTTTATTAATTTATATGTGTAAATTCTAAAAAATGTGAGTGCAAACTATATTGATTTATATGTACAAAATTCTGATAAATATAGGTGCAAATTATATTTTTCTTATATGTAAAATGTTTATAATAAATATGGGTGCAAATTATTAATGGCGAAATACTGGCAAAAAATAATAACATTTATTGATTTCATAGTATTGCTCGGTTGATTTTTTTTATAAGAATATTATATGTGTGTTATGCGGTGATATGGATGTCGGTTGTGTTATACATTAATGTGGCAGCTTCTTTTTTTTTTTAATTTGTAAAGAAAAAAATCGGACCGTCTGATTCTTTTGTCATTGAAGATGGATACAAATCGAACCGTCCGATTTATTTGGAAGAATAAAATTTCAAGTTCTGTAGTACTCAAATTAGTAGGTCTAATTTTAGTGTTTAAAATTTTTTTATTTCGACGATCAAATTGGACCGTCAAATTTGTAATATTAAAAAAATTTAAATGCTAAATTGCAAATCGTCCCAACCGATTTGTATGGTTATATACTTATATAGACTCCACCCTAACCCACTTGGTAGAATTCTCTTTTTCTTCTTCTTCATCTTCTCTTAACTCTTGAGAACTTTCTTCCTCTTGTCATATTCTCTTTAGAACTTTTCCACGTCGTGTCATATCGTGTCTCATGTTCATATTAGTGTCTGTGTATCTTTTCGAGTGCGTTATAATTTAAAGAAATTAGTTTCTTTATTAAGAAAATATTTTTTATATTAATATTGCATTACCATTTTTGTGGAAATTCCATATTTCTTTTTTATGACTTCTTATTAGGATTGCCCAAGCTAGTAAACAAATTTTATAATCTATAGAATCGGGATGAATGCGATGATTTCATGAAAATTAAATAAAGAAACATTATTCAAAAAATAAATGTTATCAACAATTCATTAAGCATAAAAGACGAAAGGTTCCTTGTACAATTATATTGCTTATTATTATAACACAGATTTTTGCCACATCTTTGGACAGCTAGCTCAAACTTTTTCTTTTCGGATACGAGGACAACTCTTAAAATTCTAATGGGGCATTCATCCATTGACGATTCAACAAGCTAATCTAATCAGAAGCCACATTAAGCAATTGACGGTGAAGATTCTAAGATCCCTCAATTTTAGACTTCTTCTACACGTATCATGCACCTCCTTTTTTAGTCTTTCACGATTAAATATTATCGTCGGCTCGTCGCTCAAGTAAGAACATTGCTACGTATATGACAAGGACGAAGCCTTCATTTTAAAAAGGACGAATCCAATACAAAAACTCTAGTATTACATGTTAATATGTTATATATTGGGATGGATATATATCTGTTCGGATAAAAGAGATAACTGATGAAGCGATTAAGGTCATAACTAACTTCACGAGACAACTGTCGATACCACAACGGTTATGTCATCGAATCCTATAATTGCCGAATCTTAACAATAATGTACTACAGTAAGTATTAAATGTCGAAAAAATGGTAATCTTACAAGGCAAAAGCTAAAAGAGAAAAGCTATCAATAGATAAACACACGAGAAATTTATTTTACTACCTATTACCCTAGCATCAGAGTGTTTTGCAAGTTGCTCTCTTAGAGTTAATCCTGGATTAGCAAGAATCATGGCCAAACGGTAAATTTACTCTACAGTTAATCTAGAAACTCCATTGAAAAGCCAACAACGAGAGGACGGACACGAGACTGATGTCATATCAAGTCAAGAAGAAGTTCCTCCCGGTTATGAAAATCATGAACCCATCAACCCAGAAACCCATCATTTCGCTGGCCTTGGAGATGATTATCACCATGCTATATAAGAAATGCGACATAGGGTGCAGGAATTGGAGCGTTACCAATTAGAGCTTCAACGACAGTTGGCTGACCGTTCCTTATCCAGGCGTTCCCGTTCCTAGAGTCGTCCAGCCAGGGAACGGGAAAAGCCCTGTCCCAGAAATCCAGAACAAAGGCGGGACCATTGGAGAATTTCACCTTCTCCTTCACGTCGTAGAGATGACAGGAACTCACCCCGACGTAGAATCGCGTTATGCCCAGTCTAAAAGGAGGAGGACTCCGCAAAGGAGTCCAACTCCTAAAAGGCACAAGGAATCCCGAGAGCACGTCATAATGGAGCAGACTTTGTTTGCTTCTCACATTCTTCAAGTACGATTACCAAAGCATTTTGACAAGGCAACGGACTTGAACTATGATGAGAAGACGGATCCTCAAGAACATATTGGCGCCTTTGAAGCCAGGATGAATTTGGAAGGAGTTGACCTTTTCGATAACCTTGTTAGAACCTACCATGGTATGGTTCAATACACTACCTACTGGGTCGATCTTCTCCTTCATTGATATCAAGGTCAAGTTTTTAGCTCACTTTACTACCAGAAGAACTTAGGCAAAGTACCCAATCTCCTTATTGGGAGTAGAACAAAGGGTAGGCGAGAGTATCTGAGATTACCTTGATCAATTCAATAAAGCACTCTTGGAGGTGAACACTCGAACCCCAAAAGTCGTATGCTTATGCCTAATTGCTGGGTTGCTGGAAGGAGACTTCCGTAGGCACTGGACTTCCAAGAATGTAAAATCCATGGAAGAAATCCACCAGATCGCCCTGGAATACATGCGAGATAAGGATGTCTCAAAGGTAGTTTCTACCAAAAGGAAGAATCTAACACCATCTCCTCAGAAAGCCGGAAACTCGGGACAGAATTCAAAATTCCTAGGCCCTCGAGATGGAAAGTTTGCTTCTTACACTCCTTTGGTGGCCTCACTTACCGAGATTTATCAGTAAGTTTCTCATCGAGACATATTACCAAAAGCAAGACAAATTCGGCCTAGAGCCTCATTAAACAAGTCCTAGTATTGTGACTATCACAAGTCCCATGGTCACAAGAGTGAGAACTGCATCGATTTGAAAGATGCCTTAGAGCAAGCAAACCAAGATGGAAAACTTCCTGAATTCGTCCAACACGTACAACCACCAACAACATAACGAGGACGAAGATTAGAAAACAAGAAACCCAAGGAGCTCCAGGCCTTCAAAGAGTATAGAAGACACGACTCAAGTTATGGTCAATGTGGTGGTTGGGAGGAATGGATTACTGAGATCCAACAATGTTGTTAAAAGGGATGTTAAACCCGCGGCCTCTGAAATTCTCAAAGTAACCATTATCCTGGCAGTCCAGTTCACAACGGAAGATTTTCAGATCGCCACATCAGATGAAGATGAACTCTTGGTTATCATGGCCAGGTTAGGTAATAGCATTGTGAAGAGGATCCTCGTCGACACCGGCGCGGACTCGAACTTTCTCGTAGAAATGCATTCGATGCTCTAGGGTTAAAGGATCAACATTTGAAACCCCATATCCTGGGATTTGTTGGTCTGGGAGATCACTATATCAAACCTGATGGGGCTGTGGACCTCCTCTTCACTATACGGGAAGGTATGAACATAAGGGCATCACAGGCCGAGTTCGATGTCCTTCAAGATTCTACAGCCTATAATGTAATTCTGGGAAGGAAGACACTCAATGATCTGTGCACATTCATCTCGACCATGTTTTTGGTCATGAAGTTCCTGGCAGCAGAAAACCAGGTTGCAACAATTTGGGAAGATCGGTGTCTGCAGGAAAATGCAATAAAGCTAGTTTTACACTCCGAGATAAGGACAAAGAGTCCACCGGGGTCTTCCTTGTTGACTTAGACTCTCGAATTTAAGAAAATCCAAGGCCAAAACTTAACGGAGACATGAAAAATTCCAGATTGGGGACAAGTCAGAGAAATATACCATGATAAAAAAAGAACTGCCTTACCCCTTGAAATCGGAGCTTCATAATTTCTTGAGAGGTAACATAGATCTATTTGCTTGAGAACCTACCGATATGCTTAGAATAGACCCTGCATTCATGTCCCATCAATTGGCTATTAATCTTGACTTCAAATCGGTTGCGTAGTGGTGCACGAAATTGTGATCATCAATGGCGCCATCAACATGGTACGCTCAATTGCAATCTCAACTCTTTATCACAACTTCGCACAACTAACCAGCAAGTGCACTGGGTCGTCCAAGTAATAAACCTTACGCGAGTAAGGGTCGATCCCACGGAGATTGTTGGTATGAAGCAAGCTATGGTCATCTTGTAAATCTCAGTCAGGCGGACTCAAATGGTTATGGAGGATAACATAAAATATAAATATAAAATAAGGATAGAGATACTTATGTAATTCATTGGTGAGAATTTCAGATAAGCGTATGGAGATGCTTTGTCCCTTCCGTCTCTCTGCTTTCCTACTGTCTTCATCCAATCCTTCTTACTCCTTTCCATGGTAAGCTGTATGTTGGGCATCACCGTTGTCAATGGTTACAGTCCCGTCCTCTCAGTGAAAATGTTCAACGCGCTCTGTCACAACACGGCTATTCATCTGTCGGTTCTCGATCATGTCGGAATAGAATCCAGTGATTCTTTTGCGTCTGTCACTAACGCCCCACAATCGCGAGTTTGAAGCTCGTCACAGTCATTCAATCCTTGAATCCTACTCAGAATACCACAGACAAGGTTTAGACCTTCCGGATTCTCTTGAATGCCGCCATCAATTCTAGCTTATACCACGAAGATTCCGATTAAAGAATCCAAGAGATAAACACTCAAGCCTTGTTTGCATGTAGAACGGAAGTGGTTGTCAGGCACGCGTTCATAAGTGAGAATGATGATGAGCGTCACATAATCATCACATTCATCATGTTCTTGGGTGCGAATGAATATCTTAGAACAAGAATAAGCTGAATTGAATAGAAGAACAATAGTAATTGCATTAATACTCGAGGTACAGCAGAGCTCCACACCTTAATCTATGGTGTGTAGAAACTCCACCGTTGAAAATACATAAGAACAAGGTCTAGGCATGGCCGAATGGCCAGCCTCCCATAATCTAAAACTAGACGTCCAAAGATGATCCCAAGATCTAAAGTGATCAAAAGATGTCTAATACAATAGCAAAAGGTCCTATTTGTAGAGAACTAGTAGCTTAGGGTTTACAAAGATGAGTAAATGACATAAAAATCCACTTTCGGGCCCACTTGGTGTGTGCTTGGGCTGAGCATTGAAGCTTTCATGTGTAGAGACTTTTCTTGGAGTTAAACGCCAGTTTTTGTGCCAGTTTGGGCGTTTAACTCCCATTCTTGTGCCAGTTCCGGCGTTTAACGCCAGAATTCTTGAGCTGACTTGGAACGCCTGTTTGAGCCATCAAATCTCGAGCAAAGTATAGATTATTATACATTGATGGAAAGCTCAGGATGTCTACTTTCCAACACAATTGAGAGCGCGCTAATTGGTCTTCTGTAGCTCCAGAAAATCCACTTTGAGTGCAGGGAGGTCAGAATCCAACAGCATCTGCAGTCCTTTTAGCCTCTGAATCAGATTTTTGCTCAGGTCCCTCAATTTCAGCTAGAAAATACCTGAAATCACAGAAAAACACACAAACTCATAGTAAAGTTCAGAAAAGTTAATTTTAAATAAAAAACTAATAAAAATATAATAAAAACTAACTAAAACATACTAAAAACAATGCCAAAAAGCGTATAAATTATCCGCTCATCACAACACCAAACTTAAATTGTTGCTTGTCCCCAAGCAAATGAAAATCAAATAAGATAAAAAGAAGATAATATGCAATGAATTCCAAAAACATCTATGAAGATCAGTATTAATTAGATGAGCGGGGCTTTTAGCTTTTTGCCTCTGAACAGTTTTGGCATCTCACTTTATCCTTTGAAATTCAGAATGATTGGCTTCTATAGGAACTCAGAATCCAGATAGTGTTATTGATTCTCCTAGTTAAGTATGATGATTCTTGAACACAGCTACTTTATGAGTCTTGGCCGTGGCCCAAAGCACTCTGTCTTCCAGTATTACCACCGGATACATATATGCCACAGACACATAACTGGGTGAACCTTTTCAGATTGTAACTCAGCTTTGCTAGAGTCCCCAATTAGAGGTGTCCAGGGTTCTTAAGCACACTCTTTTTGCCTTGGATCACAACTTTATTTTTACCCTTACCTTTTGGTTTAAAGGGCTATTGGCTTTTTCTGCTTGCTTTCTCTCTCTCTCTCTCTCTCTCTTTTTTTTTTTGAATTCACTGCTTTTTCTTGTTTCAAGAATCATTTTTATGATTTTTCAGATCCCCAGTAACATGTCTCCTTTTTCATCATTCTTTCAAGAGCCAGCATTCATGAACAACAAATTCAAAAGACATATGCACTGTTCAAGCATACATTCAGAAGTCAAAGTATTGCCACCACATCAAAACAATTAACCTGTTATAAAATTTGAAATTCATGCAATTCTTCTCTTTTTCAATTAAGAACATTTTTCATTTAAGAAAGGTGATGGATTCATAGGACATTCATAACTTTAAGGCATAGACACTAAGACACTAATGATCATAAGACACAAACATAGATAAACATAAAGCATAGTTTTCGAAAAACAGAAAAATAAAGAACAATGAGATTAAAGAACGGGTCCACCTTAGTGATGGTGGCTTGTTCTTCCTCTTGAAGATCTTATGGAGTGCTTGAGCTCCTCAATGTCTCTTCCTTGCCTTTGTTGCTCCTCTCTCATGATTCTTTGATCTTCTCTAATTTCATGGAGGAGGATAGAATGTTCTTGGTGCTCCACCCTTAGTTGTCCCATGTTGGAACTCAATTCTCCTAGGGAGGTGTTGATTTGCTCCCAATAGTTTTGTGGAGGAAAGTACATCCCTTGAGGTATCTTAGGGATTTTATGATGAGGAATTTCCTCATGTCCATGAGTGGGATCTCTTGTTTGCTCCATCCTTTTCTTAGTGATGGGCTTGTCCTCATCAATGAGGATGTCTCCCTCTATGTTAACTCCAACTGAATTACAGAGGTGACCAATGAAATGAGGAAAGGCTAACCTTGCCAAGGTAGAGGACTTATCCGCCACCTTATAAAGTTCTTGGGATATAACCTCATGAACTTCTACTTCCTCTCCAATCATGATGCTACGAATCATGATAGCCCGGTCTATAGTAGCTTCGGACCGGTTGCTAGTGGGAATGATTGAGCGTTGGATAAACTCCAACCATCCCCTAGCCACGGGCTTGAGGTCATGCCTTCTCAGTTGAACTGGCTTCCCTCTTGAATCTCTCTTCCATTGAGCGCCCTCTTCACAAATGTTTATGAGGACTTGGTCCAACCTTTGATCAAAGTTGACCCTTCTAGTGTAAGGGTGTTCATCTCCTTGCATCATAGGCAAGTTGAATGCCAACCTTACATTTTCCGGACTAAAATCTAAGCATTTCCCCCGAACCATTGTAAGCCAATTCTTTGGGTCCGGGTTCTGATGAGCGGATAATTTGTACGCTTTTTGGCATTGTTTTTAGTATATTTTTAGTAGATTTAGTTAGTTTTTAGTATATTTTTATTAGTTTTTAGTTAAAATTCACTTTTCTGGACTTTACTATGAGTTTGTGTATTTTTCTGTGATTTCAGGTATTTTCTGGCTGAAATTGAGGGATCTGAGCAAAAATCTGATTCAAGAGACTAAAAGGACTGCAGATGCTGTTGGATTCTGACCTCCCTGCACTCGAAGTAGATTTTCTGGAGCTACAGAAGCCCAATTGGCGCGCTCTCAACGGCGTTGGAAAGTAGACATCCTGGGCTTTCCAGCAATGTATAATAGTCCATACTTTGCCCGAGATTTGATGGCCCAAACCAGCGTTCCAAATCAGCTCAAAACTGCCCGGCGTTAAACGCCGGAACTGGCACAAGAATGGGAGTTAAATGCCCAAACTGGCACAAAAGCTGGCGTTTAACTCCAAGAAGAGTCTCTACACGAAAATGCTTCAATGCTCAGCCCAAGCACACACCAAGTGGGCCCGGAAGTGGATTTTTATGTCATTTACTCACCTTTGTAATTCTTATGCTACTAGTTCCCTATAAGTAGGACCTTTTACTATTGTATTTTACATCTTGAGATCTTTGAATCTTTTGATCACTGAGGGGCTGGCCTCACGGCCATGCCTAGACCTTATTCTTATGTATTTTCAACGGTGGAGTTTCTACACACCATAGATTAAGGTGTGGAGCTCTGCTGTACCTCGAGTATTAATGCAATTACTATTGTTCTTCTATTCAATTCAGCTTGTTCTTGTTCTAAGATATTCATTTGTACCCAAGAACTTGATGAATATGATGGTTATGTGACGTTCATCATCATTCTCACTTATGAACGCGTGACTGACAACCACTTCCGTTCTACAAGCAAACAAGGCTCTAATGTTTATCTCTTGGATTCTTTAACCGGAATCTTCGTGGTATAAGCTAGAATTGATGGCGGCATTCAAGAGAATCCGGAAGGTCTAAACCTTGTCTGTGGTATTCTGAGTAGGATTCAGTGATTGAATTACTGTGACGAGCTTCAAACTCGCGATTGTGGGGCGTTAGTGACAGACGCAAAAGAATCACTGGATTCTATTCCGACATGATCGAGAACCGACAGCTGAATAGCCGTGCCGTGACAGGGTGCGTTGAATATTTTCACTGAGAGGACGGGACTGTAGCCACTGACAACGGTGATGCCCAACATACAGCTTGCCATGGAAGGGAGTAAGAAGGATTGGATGAAGACAGTAAGAAAGCAGAGAGACGGAAGGGACAAAGCATCTCCATACGCTTGTCTGAAATTCTCACCTGTGAATTGCATAAGTATCTCTATCTTTATCTTTATGTTTTATTCATAAATCATTCATAACCATTTGAGTCTGCCTGACTGAGATTTACAAGATGACCATAGCTTGCTTCATACCAACAATCTCCGTGGGATCGACCCTTACTCGCGTAAGGTTTATTACTTGGACGACCCAGTGCACTTGCTGGTTAGTTGTGCGAATTTGTGATGCCATGGTATTGAGCACCAAGTCTTTGGAGCCATTACTAGGGATTATTTGAAGTAGTGAAGAAAAGAGATCACAATTTTGTGCACCAAGTTTTTGGCACTGTTGTCGGGAATTGTTGAGTTTGGACAACTGACGGCTCATCTTGTTGCTTAGATTAGGCATTTTTCTTCAGAGTTCTTAAGAATGAATTCTAGTGTTTCAAGGTGATGTTTTTATCATCACCAAGGCTGATTGATTATCATCAATTTAGCTCTTGAATGCAATGTCCTGCTGAAGCTTGACTAGCCATGTTTAATTCCTTTAGACTAAAGCTTTAGACTAACATTGCATGATTCCTGGAATTCTCATTAAGAATTTTAATACCTTTATTTTCTTTTCCACTTAATTTTCGAAAAATCCAAAAAAAAAAAATTTATAAAATCATAAAAAACCAAAAATATTTTATGTTTCTTGTTTGAGTCCAGTGTCTTATTTTAAGTTTGGTGTATTGCATGCATTGTTTATTTGATCTTGGTTCCATTTTCAAGTCAATAATACAGAGAGCTGAAGATTCAGTACATGCAGCAGAGGAATTACATAGAAAAAGCTGGGCGTTCAAAACGCCCAGTGAAGAAGGAAAACTGGCGTTTAAACGCCAGCCAGGATACCTGGCTGGGCGTTTAACGCCCAAAAAGGTAGCATTTTGGGCGTTAAACGCCAGAATGGATACCATTCTGGGCGTTTAACGCCAGGATGGAACAAGAGAGAAGATTTTGTTTTTAATGCAAATTTTTTTTCAAGTTTTCAAATTTTTTTTTTCAAAATCAAATCTTTCTCAAATCAAATCTTTTCAATCATATCTTTTCAAAATCAATTTCTTTCCATTTTTAAAGATACTTACTAACAATTAATGATTTGATTCAACATTCCAAGTGTGTTGCCTTTTCTGTTGAGAGAGGTTTAATGTTTGAATCATATCTTTTCTTGTTAGCCAAGTCATTAATTTTTAAAATCACATCTTTTTCAAAATAAGTTTTCAATCATATCTTCTTCAAAATCTTTTTCAAAATGATTTTAAAATCTTTTTAATTAATTTTCGAAAAACTCTTCCTCTCTTCTCACATCCTTCTATTTATGGAGTACCACTCCTCCTCAATGCACAATTCGAACTCTATCTCACTAAGTTCGAATTCTTCTACCTCTTTGTTCTATTTTTCTGTTCCTCTGACACCTCAAGGAATCTCTATACTGTGACATAGAGGATTTCACATTTTCTTGTTCTCTTCTCTTTCATATGAGCAGGAGCAAAGACAAAGGCATTCTTGTTGAAGCTGACCCTGAACCTGAAAGGACCTTGAAGCGAAAGCTAAGAGAAGCTAAAGCACAACTCTCTGTAGAGGACCTAACAGAATTCTTCAAGGAAGAAGAACCTATGGCAGCCGAAAATAACAACAATGCCAACAATGCAAGGAAGGTGCTTGGTGACTTTACTACACCTACTCCCGACTTCTATGGGAGAAGCATCTCTATCCCTGCCATTGGAGCAAACAACTTTGAGCTTAAGCCTCAATTAGTTTCTCTAATGCAACAGAATTGCAAGTTCCATGGACTTCCACTGGAAGATCCTCATCAGTTTTTAGCTGAATTCTTGCAAATCTGTGACACTGTCAAGACCAATGGGGTTAACCCCGAGGTCTACAGACTTATGCTATTCCCTTTTGCTGTAAAAGACAGAGCTAGGATATGGTTGGACTCACAACCTAAAGAAAGCCTGAACTCTTGGGAAAAGCTAGTCAATGCCTTATTGGCAAAGTTCTTTCCACCTCAAAAATTGAGTAAGCTTAGAGTGGAAGTTCAAACCTTCAGACAGAATGAAGGTGAATCCCTCTATGAAGCTTGGGAAAGATACAAACAATTGATCAGAAAATGTCCTTCTGACATGCTTTCTGAATGGAGCATCATAGGTATTTTCTATGATGGTCTGTCTGAACTGTCAAAGATGTCATTGGATAGCTCTGCTGGAGGATCTCTTCATCTGAAGAAGACGCCTACAGAAGCTCAGGAACTAATTGAAATGGTTGCAAATAACCAATTCATGTACACTTTTGAAAGGAATCCTGTGAACAATGGGACGAGTCAGAAGAAAGGAGTTCTTGAGATTGATACTCTAAATGCCATATTGGCTCAGAACAAAATATTGACCCAACAAGTCAATATGATCTCTCAAAGTCTGTCTGGAATGCAAGCTGCACCAGGCAGTGCTAAGGACGCTTCATCTGAAGAAGAAGCTTATGATCCTGAGAACCCCTCAATGGAAGAGGTGAACTACATGGGAGAACCCTATGGAAACACCTATAATCATTCATGGAGAAATCATCCAAATCTTTCATGGAAGGATCAACAGAGACCTCAACAAGGTTTCAACAACAATAATGGTGGAAGAAACAGGTTTAGCAATGGCAAGCCTTTTCCATCATCTTCTCAGCAACAGACAGAGAATTCTAAGCAGAACCACTCTAACTTAGCAACCATGGTCTCTGATCTAATCAAAACCACTCAAAGTTTCATGACTGAAACAAGGTCCTCCATTAGAAACTTGGAGGCACAAGTGGGTCAGCTGAGCAAGAAAGTTACTGAACTCCCTCCTAGTACTCTTCCAAGCAATACTGAAGAGAATCCAAAAGGAGAGTGCAAGGTCATCAACATGGCCGAATTTGGAGAGGAGGAAGAGGCAGTGAACGCCACTGAGGAAGACCTCAATGGACGTCCACTGGCCTCCAATGAGTTCCCTAATGAGGAACCATGGGAATCTGAGGCTCACACTGAGACCATAGAGATTTTATTGGATTTACTTCTGCCATTCATGAGCTCTGATGAGTATTGTTCCTCTGAAGAGGAAGAAGATGTCACTGAAGAGCAAGTTGCTAAATACCTTGGAGCAATCATGAAGCTAAATAACAAGTTATTTGGTAATGAGACTTGGGAGGATGAACCACCTTTGCTCACCAAAGAACTGGATGACTTGACTAGGCAGAAATTACCTCAAAAGAGGCAGGACCCTGGGAAGTTCTCAATCCCTTGTAACATAGGCACCATGACCTTTGAGAAGGCTCTGTGTGACCTAGGGTCAAGCATAAACCTCATGCCTCTCTTTGTAATGGAGAAGCTAGGGATCTTTGAGGTGCAAGCTGCAAGAATCTCACTAGAGATGGCAGACAACTCAAGGAAACAAGCTTATGGACTTGTAAAGAATGTTCTGGTAAAAGTTGAAGACCATTACATTCCTGCTGATTTCATAGTCCTAGAGACTGGGAAGTGCATGGATGAATCCATCATCCTTGGCAGACCCTTCCTAGCCACAGCAAAGGCTGTGATTGATGTTGACAGAGGAGAATTGATCATTCAAGTGAGTGAAGAATCCCTTGTGTTTAAGGCTCAAGGATATTCCTCTGTAAACATAGAGAGGAAGCATGAAGAGCTTCTCTCAAAACAGAGTCAAATAGAGCCCCCACAATCAAACTCTAAGTTTGGTGTTGGGAGGCCACAACCAAACTCTAAGTTTGGTGTTGAACCCCCACATTCAAACTCTAAGTTTGGTGTTGGGAGGTTCCAACATTGCTCTGAGTATCTGTGAGGCTCCATGTGAGCCCACTGTCAAGCTACTGACATTAAAGAAGCGCTTGTTGGGAGGCAACCCAATTTTATTATATCTATCTATTTTTCTTTGTTATTTTATGTTTTCTATAGGTTGATGATCATGGGAAGTCACAAAATCAATTAAAAAAGCAGAAACAGAATGAAAAACAGAAAGAAAAATAGCACACCCTGGAGGAGAACTTGCTGGCCTTTAAACGCCAGTAAAGCTAGCAGAATGGGCGTTTAACGCCCAGTCTGGCACCATTCTGGGCGTTTAACGCCAGAAAGGGGCACCAGACTAGCGTTAAACGCCAGGAAAGGGCAAGAAGCTGGCGTTAAACACCAGAAATGGGCACCAGCCCGGCGTTTAACGCCAGAATTGGCATAAGGTGCATTTTTGCACGCCACTTGGTGCAGGGTTGAATTTTCCTTGACACCTCAGGGTCTGTGGACCCCACAGGATCCCCACCTACCCCACCACCCTCTCTCTTCTTCTTCACCAATCACCTCTACCACTCTTCCCCAAAAAACCCCTCACCTATCAAATCCCACTATTCTCTTCACCACTCACATCCATCCTTCATAAAACCCCACCTACCTTACCATTCAAAATTCAAACCACTTTCCCTCCCAACCCCACCCTTACATGACCGAACCCTACCCCTCTCTCCACCCCTATATAAACCCATCTTCACTCCTTCATTTTCACACAACTTAAACAATACTTCTCCCCTTTGGCCGAACCACAAAGCCATCTCCATCTCCTCTATTTCTTCTTCTTCTACTCTCTTCTTTCTTCTTTTGCTCGAGGACGAGCAAACCTTTTAAGTTTGGTGTGGTAAAAGCATTGCTTTTTGTTTTTCCATAACTATTTATGGCACCTAAGGCCGGAGAAACCTCTAGAAAGAGGAAAGGGAAGGCAAAAGCTTCCACCTCTGAGTCATGGGAGATGGAGAGATTCATCTCAAGAGTGCACCAAGACCACTTCTATGAAGTTGTGGCCATGAAGAAAGTGATCCCTGAGGTCCCTTTCAAACTCAAAAAGGGTCAACTTTGATCAAAGGTTGGACCAAGTCCTCACAGACATTTGTGAAGAGGGCGCCCAATGGAAGAGAGATTCAAGAGGGAAGCCGGTTCAACTGAGAAGGCATGACCTCAAGCCCGTGGCTAGGGGATGGTTGGAGTTTATCCAACGCTCAATCATTCCCACTAGCAACCGGTCCGAAGTTACTATAGACCGGGCCATCATGATTCATAGTATCATGATTGGAGAGGAAGTGGAAGTTCATGAGGTTATAGCCCAAGAACTTTATAAGGTGGCGGACAAGTCCTCTACCTTGGCAAGGTTAGCCTTTCCTCATCTCATTTGTCACCTCTGTTATTCAGTTGGAGTTGACATAGAGGGAGACATCCTCATTGATGAGGACAAGCCCATCACTAAGAAAAGGATGGAGCAAACAAGAGACCCCACTCATCATGAAGTCCCTGAGATGCCTCAGGGGATGCATTTTCCTCCTCAAAACTATTGGGAGAAAATCAATACCTCCCTAGGAGAATTGAGTTCCAATATGGGACAACTAAGGGTGGAGCACCAAGAACATTCCATCCTCCTCCACGAAATTAGAGAAGATCAAAGAATCATGAGAGAGTAGCAACAAAGACAAGGAAGAGACATTGAGGAGCTCAAGCACTCCATAAGATCTTCAAGAGGAAGAACAAGCCGCCATCACTAAGGTGGACCCGTTCTTTAATCTCCTTGTTCTTTATTTTCCTATTTTTCGAATTTTCATGCTTATGTTTATCCATGTTTGTGTCTTATGATCATTAGTGTCTATGCCTTGAAGTTATGAATGTCCTATGAATCCATCACCTTTCTTAAATGAAAAATGTTCTTAATTGAAAAAAAGAAGAATTGCATGAATTTCAAATTTTATAACAGATTAATTATTTTGATGTGGTGGCAATACTTTTGTTTTCTGAATGTATGCTTGAACAGTGCATATGTCTTTTGAATTTGTTATTCATGAATGTTAAAATTGTTGGCTCTTGAAAGAATGATGAAAAATGAGACATGTTACTGAGGATCTAAAAAATCATAAAAATGATTCTTGAAGCAAGAAAAAGCAGTGAATTCAAAAAAAAAAAAAAAAACGAGAAAAAAAAGAAAAAGAAAAAAATAATGAAGTTGTGATCCAAGGCAAAAAGAGTGTGCTTAAGAACCCTGTACACCTCTAGTTGGGGACTCTAGCAAAGCTGAGTCACAATCTAAAAAGGTTCACCCAATTATATGTCTGTGGCATGTATGTATCCGGTGGTAATACTGGAAGACAGAGTGCTTTGGGCCACGGCCAAGACTCATAAAGTAGCTGTGTTCAAGAATCATCATACTTAACTAGGAGAATTAATAACACTATCTGGATTCTGAGTTCCTAGAGAAGCCAATCATTCTAAATTTCAAAGGATAAAGTGAGATGCCAAAACTGTTCAGAGGCAAAAAGCTAAAGCCCCGCTCATCTAATTAATACTGATCTTCATAGATGTTTTTGGAGTTCATTGCATATTCTCTTCTTTTTATCTTGTTTGATTTTCGGTTGCCTGGGGACAAGCAACAATTTAAGTTTGGTGTTGTGATGAGCGGATAATTTGTACGCTTTTTGGCATTGTTTTTAGTATGTTTTTAGTAGATTTAGTTAGTTTTTAGTATATTTTTATTAGTTTTTAGTTAAAATTCACTTTTCTGGACTTTACTATGAGTTTGTGTATTTTTCTATGATTTCAGGTATTTTCTGGCTGAAATTGAGGGATCTGAGCAAAAATCTGATTCAAGAGACTAAAAGGACTGCAGATGCTGTTGGATTCTGACCTCCCTGCACTCAAAGTGGATTTTCTGGAGCTACAGAAGCCCAATTGGCGCGCTCTTAACGGCGTTGGAAAGTAGACATCCTGGGCTTTCCAGCAATGTATAATAGTCCATACTTTGCCCGAGATTTGATGGCCCAAACCAGCGTTCCAAATCAGCTCAAAACTGCCCGCCGTTAAACGCCGGAACTGGCACAAGAATGGGAGTTAAATGCCCAAACTGGCACAAAAGCTGGCGTTTAACTCCAAGAAGAGTCTCTACACGAAAATGCTTTAATGCTCAGCCCAAGCACACACCAAGTGGGCCCGGAAGTGGATTTTTATGTCATTTACTCACCTTTGTAATTCTTAAGCTACTAGTTCCCTATAAGTAGGACCTTTTACTATTGTATTTTACATCTTGAGATCTTTGAATCTTTTGATCACTGGGGGGCTGGTCTCACGGCCATGCCTAGACCTTATTCTTATGTATTTTCAACGGTGGAGTTTCTACACACCATAGATTAAGGTGTGGAGCTCTGCTGTACCTCGAGTATTAATGCAATTACTATTGTTCTTCTATTCAATTCAGCTTGTTCTTGTTCTAAGATATTCATTTGCACCCAAGAACTTGATGAATGTGATGATTATGTGACGCTCATCATCATTCTCACTTATGAACGCGTGACTGACAACCACTTCCGTTCTACAAGCAAACAAGGCTCTAATGTTTATCTCTTGGATTCTTTAACCGGAATCTTCGTGGTATAAGCTAGAATTGATGGCGGTATTCAAGAGAATCCGGAAGGTCTAAACCTTGTCTGTGGTATTCTGAGTAGGATTCAGTGATTGAATGACTGTGACGAGCTTCAAACTCGCGATTGTGGGGCGTTAGTGACAGACGCAAAAGAATCACTGGATTCTATTCCGACATGATCGAGAACCGACAGCTGAATAGCCGTGCCGTGACAGGGTGCGTTGAACATTTTCACTGAGAGGACGGGACTGTAGCCACTGACAACAGTGATGCCCAACATACAGCTTGCCATGGAAGGGAGTAAGAAGGATTGGATGAAGACAGTAGGAAAGCAGAGAGACGGAAGGGACAAAGCATCTCCATACGCTTGTCTAAAATTCTCACCAGTGAATTGCATAAGTATCTCTATCTTTATCTTTATGTTTTATTCATAAATCATTCATAACCATTTGAGTCTGCCTGACTGAGATTTACAAGATGACCATAGCTTGCTTCATACCAACAATCTCCGTGGGATCGACCCTTACTCGCGTAAGGTTTATTACTTGGACGACCCAGTGCACTTGCTGGTTAGTTGTGCGAATTTGTGATGCCATGGTATTGAGCACCAAGTCTTTGGAGCCATTACTAGGGATTATTTGAAGTAGTGAAGAAAAGAGATCACAATTTCGTGCACCAGGTTCACACTTTGATCATGGTTCTTGGTGATCCATGCATTGGCATAGAACTCTTGAACCATCAAGATTTCGACTTGTTGAATGGGGTTGGTAAGAACTTCCCAACCTCTTCTTCGGATCTCATGTCGAATCTCCGGATATTCACTCTTTTTGAGTTTGAAAGGGACCTCAGGGATCACCTTCTTCATGGCCACAATTTCATGGAAGTGGTCTTGATGCACCCTTGAGATGAATCTCTCCATCTCCCATGACTCGGAGGTGGAAGCTTTTGCCTTCCCTTTCCTCTTTCTAGAGGTTTCTCCGGCCTTAGATGCCATAAATGGTTATGGAAAAACAAAAAGCAATGCTTTTATCACACCAAACTTAGAAGGTTTGCTCGTCCTCGAGCAAAAGAAGAAAGAAGAGAGTAGAAGAAGAAGAAATAGATGAGATGGAGGTGGCTTTGTATTTCGGCCAAGGGGGAGAAGTAGTGTGTAGGTTGTGTGAAAATGAAGGAGTGAAGATGGGTTTATATAGGGGTGGAGAGAGGGGTAGGGTTCGGCCATTATGGGTGGGTTTGGGAGGGAAAGTGGTTTGAATTTGAATGGTGAGGTAGGTGGGGTTTTGTGAAGGATGGATGTGAGTGGTGAAGATAATGGTGGGATTTGATAGGTGAGGGGTTTTTGGGGAAGAGGTGTTGAGGTGATTGGTGAATGGGTGAAGAAGAGAGAGAGTGGTGGGGTAGGTGGGGATCCTGTGGGGTCCACAGATCCTGAGGTGTCAAGGATAACTCATCCCTGCACCAAGTGGCGTGCAAAAATGCTCCTTCTGCCAATCCTGGCGTTAAACGCCAGGCTGTTGCCCTTTTCTGGTGTTTAACGCCAGCTTCTTGCCCATTCTTGGCGTTAAACGCCAGTCTGGTGCCCCTTTCTGGTGTTAAACGCCCAGAATGGTGCCAGACTGGGCGTTAAACGCCCATTCTGCTATCTTCACTGGCGTTTAAATGCCAACATATTTTCCTCCAGGGTGTGCTATTTTTCTTTTCTGTTTTTCATTCTGTTTTTGCTTTTTCAATTGATTTTGTGACTTCCCATGATCATCAACCTATAGAAAACATAAAATAACAAAGGAAAATAGATAAATATAACATTGGGTTGCCTCCCAACAAGCACTTCTTTAATGTCAGTAGCTTGACAGTGGGCTCTCATGGAGCCTCACAGAAGTTTAGAGCAATGTTGGAACCTCCCAACACCAAACTTAGAGTTTGAATGTGGGGGTTCAACACCAAACTTAGAATTTGGTTGTGGCCTCCCAACACCAAACTTAGAGTTTGACTGTGGGGGCTCTGTTTGACTCTGTTTTAAGAGAAGCTCTTCATGCTTCCTCTCCATGGTTACAGAGGGATATCCTTGAGCCTTAAACACAAAGGATTCTTCATTCACTTGAATGATCAATTCTCCTCTGTCAACATCAATCACAGCCTTTGCCTAGGAAGGGTCTGCCAAGGATGATGGATTCATCCATGCACTTCCGAGTCTCTAGGACTATGAAATCAGCAGGGATGTAATGGTCTTCAATCTTTACCAGAACATCCTCTACAAGTCCATAAGCTTATTTTCTTGAATTGTCTGCCATCTCTAGTGAGATTCTTGCAGCTTGTATCTCGAAGATCCCTAGCTTCTCCATTACAGAGAGAGGCATGAGGTTTATGCTTGACCCTAGGTCACACAGAGCCTTCTCAAAGGTCATGGTACCTATGGTACAAGGTATTGAGAACTTCCCAGGGTCCTGTCTCTTTGGAGGTAATCTCTGCATAGTCAAGTCATCCAGTTCTTTGGTGAGCAAAGGGAGTTCGTCCTCCCAAGTCTCATTACCAAATAACTTGTCATTTAGCTTCATGATTGCTCCAAGGTACTTAGCAACTTGATCTTCAGTGACATCTTTGTCCTCTTCAGAGGAAGAATACTCATCAGAGCTCATGAATGGCAGAAGTAAATCCAATGGAATCTCTATGGTCTCAGTGTGAGCCTTAGATTCGCATGGTTCCTCATTAGGGAACTCATTGGAGGCCAGTGGACGTCCATCGTGGTCTTCCTCAGTGGCGCTCACTGCCTCTTTCTCCTCTCCAAATTCGGTCATGTTGATGGCCTTACACTCTCCTTTTGGATTCTCTTCTGTATTGCTTGGAAGAGTACTAGGAGGGAGTTCAGTAACTCTCTTACTCAGCTGACCCACTTGTGCCTCCAAGCTTCTAATGGAGGACCTTGTTTCAGTCATGAAACTTTGAGTGGTTTTGATTAGATCAGAGACCATGGTTGCTAAGTCAGAGTGGCTCTGCTTAGAATTCTCTGTCTGTTGCTGAGAAGATGATGGAAAAGGCTTGCCATTACTAAACCTGCTTCTTCCACCATTATTATTGTTGAAACCTTGTTGAGGTCTCTGTTGATCCTTCCATGAGAGATTTGGATAATTTCTCCATGAAGGATTAAAGGTGTTTCCATAAGGTTCTCCCATGTAATTCACCTCTTCCATTGTAGGGTTCTCAGGATCATAAGCTTCTTCTTCAGATGAAGCGTCCTTAGTACTGCCTGGTGCAGCTTGCACTCCAGACAGACCTTGAGAAATCATATTGACTTGCTGAGTCAATATTTTGTTCTGAGCCAATATGGCATTCAAAGTATCAATCTCAAGAACTCCTTTCTTTTGGTTCGTCCCATTGTTCACAGAATTCCTTTCAAAAGTGTACATGAATTGGTTATTTGCAACCATTTCAATGAGTTCTTGAGCTTCTGCAGGCGTCTTCTTCAGATGAAGAGATCTTCCAGCAGAGCTGTCCAATGACATCTTGGACAGTTCAAACAGACCATCATAGAAGATACCTATGATGCTCCATTCAGAAAGCATGTCAGAAGGACACTTTCTGATAAATTGTTTGTATCTTTCCCAAGCTTCATAGAAGGATTCACCTTCCTTCTGTCTGAAGGTTTGGACTTCCACTCTAAGCTTACTCAATTTTTGAGGTGGAAAGAACTTTGCCAAGAAGGCATTGACCAGCTTTTCCCAAGAGTTCTGGCTTTCTTTAGGTTGTGAGTCCAACCATATCCTAGCTCTGTCTCTTACAGCAAAAGGGAATAGCATAAGTCTGTAGACCTCAGGGTCAACTCCATTGGTCTTGACAGTGTCGCAGATTTGCAAGAATTCAGCTAAAAACTGATGAGGATCTTCCAATGGAAGTCCATGGAACTTACAATTCTGTTGCATTAGAGAAACTAATTGAGGCTTAAGCTCAAAGTTGTTTGCTCCAATGGCAGGGATAGAGATGCTTCTCCCATAGAAGTCGGGAGTAGGTGCAGTAAAGTCACCCAGCACCTTCCTTGCATTGTTGGCATTGTTGTTGTTGTCGGCTGCCATGTCTTCTTCTTGTTTGAAGATTTCTGTTAGGTCCTCTACAGAGAGTAGTGCTTTAGCTTCTCTTAGCTTTCGCTTCAAGGTCCTTTTAGGTTCAGGGTCAGCCTCAACAAGAATGCTTTTGTCTTTGTTCCTGCTCATATGAAAGAGAAGAGAACAAGAAAATATAGAATCCTCTATGTCACAGTATAGAGATTCCTTGAGATGTCAGAGGAAAAGAAGAATAGAAGGAAGAGGTAGAAGAAGAAGAATTCGAACTTATCAAGAGAGATAGAGTTCGAATTGTTGATAGTGGAGGAGTGTTAGTCCTTAACTAGAAGGATGTGAGAAGAGGGGAAGAATTTTTGAAAATAAATTAAAAGATTTTGAAAAAAATTAAAAGAAATTTTGAAATTTTGATTGATGATTTTCGAAAACCAAGATTGAGAAAGAAATAAAGTGATTTTTGAAAAAGATTTTGAAATTAGAATTCAAAAAGATTTGATTGAAAAATTAATTTTAAAAAAAAATGTGATAAAAAAATATGATTGAAAAGATATAATTGAAAAACAATTTAAAATGATTTGATTTTTAAAATTAATGACTTGGCTAACAAGAAATTTAGAAGATATGATTCAGACATTAAACCTTTCTCAACAGAAAAGGCAACATACTTGAAATGTTGAATCAAATCATTAATTGTTAGCAAGTATTTTTGAAAATGGAAAGAAATTGATTTTGAAAAGATATGATTGAAAAGATATGATTTGAAAAAGATTTGATTTTGAAAAATTATGAAAACTTGAAAAAAATTTGCATTAAAAACAAAATCTTCCCTCTTGTGCCATCCTGGTGTTTAAACGCCCAGAATGGTATCCATTCTGGCGTTTAACGCCCAAAATGCTACCCTTTTGGGCGTTAAACGCCCAGCCAGGTACCCTGGCTGGCGTTTAAACGCCAGTTTTCCTTCCTCACTGGGCGTTTTGAACGCCCAGCTTTTTCTATTTGATTCCTCTGCTGAATGTTCTGAATCTTCAATTCTCTGCATTATTGACTTGAAAAGAAAAAAAAATTTTGAATTTTTAATGATGAGGAATAAACAATGCATGCAAGACACCAAACTTAGAAGTTTATATACTATTGACACTAACAAATTGAGAATGCATATGAGAAACAACAAAACACTCAAGACAAGAGAATTTAAAGATCAGAGCAAGGAAATCATCAAGAACAACTTGAAGATCAATGAAGACACATGATGCATGTACTTTTCGAAAATTAGAAGAATAAAGACATGCAATTGACACCAAACTTAAAATTAGACACTAGACTCAAACAAGAAACATAAAATTATTTTTGCTTTTTTTTATGATTTTGTAAATTTTTTTGGATTTTTCAAAAATTATGTAGAAAAAGAAAATAAAGAGGATCAAAACTTCTAATAAGAATTCCAAGAATCATGCAATGTTAGTCTAAAGTTGTAGTCTAAAAAGATTAGACATGGCTAGCCAAGCTTCAACAGGACATTATATTCAAGAGCTAAATTGATGAGAATCAATCAGCTTTTGTGATGATAAGAACATCACCTTGAAACTCTAGAATTCATTCTTAAAAATTTTGAAGAAAAATACCTAATCTAAGCAACAAGATGAACCGTCAGTTGTCCAAATTCGAACAATCCCCGGCAACGGCGCCAAAAACTTGGTGCACAAAATTGTGATCATTAATATCGCCATCAACATGGTACGCTCAATTGCAATCTCAACTCTTTATCACAACTTCGCACAACTAACCAGCAAGTGCACTGGGTCGTCCAAGTAATAAACCTTACGCGAGTAAGGGTCGATCCCACGGAGATTGTTGGTATGAAGCAAGCTATGGTCATCTTGTAAATCTCAGTCAGGCGGACTCAAATGGTTATGGAGGATAACATAAAATATAAATATAAAATAAGGATAGAGATACTTATGTAATTCATTGGTGAGAATTTCAGATAAGCGTATGGAGATGCTTTGTCCCTTCCGTCTCTCTGCTTTCCTACTGTCTTCATCCAATCCTTCTTACTCCTTTCCATGGTAAGCTGTATGTTGGGCATCACCATTGTCAATGGTTACAGTCCCGTCCTCTCAGTGAAAATGTTCAACGCGCTCTGTCACAACACGGCTATTCATCTGTCGGTTCTCGATCATGTCGGAATAGAATCCAGTGATTCTTTTGCGTCATGTCGGCTATTCTTTTGAGTAAATGACATAAAAATCCACTTTCGGGCCCACTTGGTGTGTGCTTGGGCTGAGTATTGAAGCTTTCATGTGTAGAGACTTTTCTTGGAGTTAAACGCCAGCTTTTGTGCCAGTTTGGGCGTTTAACTCCCATTCTTGTGCCAGTTCCGGCGTTTAACACCAGAATTCTTGAGCTGACTTGGAACACCTGTTTGGGCCATCAAATCTCGGGCAAAGTATGGACTATTATACATTTCTGGAAAGCCCAGGATGTCTAATTTCCAACGCAATTGAGACCGTGCCAATTGGGCTTCTGTAGCTCTAGAAAATCTACTTCGAGTGCAGGGAGGTCAGAATCCAACAGCATTTGCAGTCCTTTTAGCCTCTGAATCAGATTTTTGCTCAGGTCCCTCAATTTCAGCGAAAAAATACCTGAAATCATAGAAAAACACACAAACTCATAGTAAAGTCCAGAAAAGTGAATTTTAAATAAAAACTAATAAAAATATAATAAAAACTAACTAAAACATACTAAAAACATACTAAAAACAATGCCAAAAAGCGTATAAATTATCCGCTCATCACGTAGCGACGTTGGAAGATGTCGCCTGACCGGGAAGTCGAGGTCAAAAGCCAGGTCCAGGGACTATTGGATGTTGGGTTTATCTGAGAATTAACTTATTCCACTTGGTTGTCAAATGTGGTAATAGTGAAAAATTTCAATGGAAAGTGGCAAATGTGTGCAGACTACATTGATTTAAAAAAAGCCTGCCCAAAGGACTATTTTCCTTTACCTAACATTGATAACATGATTGACTTCTCCTCGGCATATCAGATACTAAGTTTCTTGGATTCTTATAGTGGTTATAACCAGATTCCAATGCACAAAGTGAATGAGGATAAAATAGCTTGCATTACCCTTGAGGGAATTTCTTGTTATATGGTAATGCCTTTTGGTTTAAAAAATGCAGGGGCAACATACCAAAGGTTGATGGAAAAGGTCTTCAAGCAATAGATCGGGAAGAATATAAAAGTATACATTGATGATAGACTGATATAAACCAACAAAGATTCCGATCTAATTAAAGACCTCAAGGAAGTATTTGACTGTCTCTGACTTTACAGGATGAGGTTGAATCTGGCGAAGTTTGCCTTTGGAGTTTAGGGAGGTAAGTTTTAAGGGTTCATTATTACCCAAAGGGATAGAAGCTAACCCCATGAAATACCAGTCAATCTTAAGCATGTCGAGTCCATGAAATCTTAAAGAGGTTCAGAGGCTCAAAGGTCGGTTGGCTGCCCTATCAAGGTTCTTAGGGGCTTTCGCCACTAAGGCTAAACCATTTTTAATTTAATGAAAAAAGATGTTGAATTTGCTTGGACAGAGAAATATGATGCTCCTTTTCAGTATTTTAAAAACTTACTCTCATCTCCTCCTATTTTGGAAAAAACCCAAGCACGGCCATCCTCTATACCTATATTTATCCATGACTGAGGAGACCCTGGCCTCAGTCTTGGTCTTAGAAGATTAGGATAAGCATCAACATCCAGTGTATTTTGTTAGCAAGGTTCTTCAAGGACCTGAGCTACGCTACTAAAAAATTGAAAAACTTGCTTTTATGTTACTTACGTCGGCACGTTGGTTACGTCAATATTTTCAAAGCTACTTAATAATTGTGCGAACCGACCAACCGATCAAGAGAATTTTGCAAAAACCCGACCTAGTAGGTCGGATGAAGAACTGGTCTATTAAACTGTCCCAATTTGATGTGCGTTATGAACCACGTTCAGCCATCAAGGCTTAAGCGAAAGTCGACTTCCTAGCTGAGATGACACACCCAGATTCTGACATAACAGTATGGGAGCTTCATGTAGATGGAGCTTCCAATATCCGATATAGGGGAGCAGGCATCATCTTAACTAAAGGAGAAGACATGGTGATTGAGGCCTCCATAAAATTTGACTATCCTATTTCAAACAATCAAGCTGAGTATGAGGCTTTGCTTGTAGGATTGGAAGTAGCTCAGGATGTTGGAGTGATAGAGGTAACCGTGTTTAGCAATTCGCAGCTGGTAACCTCTCAAGTTAATGGGGAGTACCAAGCACAGGACCCATTATTACAACAGTACTTGAAAAAAGAACAACAAGGGGTACGTACTTTCGATTCTTTTTTAATCAAGCACATACCTAAAGAACAAAAAACTCATGCCGATGTGTTATCCAAGCTTGCAAGCACTAAGCTTGGTTTGGGTAATCGTAGTTTGATACAGGAGGTGCTTATAGAGCCCACTGTGATGAAACCCAGCGTTTCGACCCTGTGTTCATCCACTGTCAACACATGGATGAACGCAATTTGTGAATATCTAGAGCAAGGACATTACCCAATGATCCTAAGGAAGCGAGGAAATTATGGCTTAAAGCAGCCAAATACACTATGATAAATGGTTAATTGTATAAAAGGGGCATGTTCCAACCACCATTGAAATGCCTAAATGACCAACAAACGATGTATATGTTGCAGGAAGTGCATGAAGGCTGCTGTGGACATCACTTAGGGGGAAAATCGCAGGCACATAAAGTCATTAGAGTCGGATATTACTAGCCGACACTCATCAAAGATGCCATGGAATACGTGAAAAAATGTGATAAGCTCCACCAAGCGCCTCCCGATGAGCTTGTATCCATCATCCCGACGCGACTATTTGCTAAGTGGGGGTTGGACTTATTAGAACCTTTTCCACAAGGACCCGGGCAGGTAAAATATCTTATAGTCGCTATAAATTATTTTACCAAATAGGTCGAAGTTGCACCATTCTCTAGTATCAGCTCCACCAATGTCAGAAATTCGTTTGGAAAGAAATCATAGCGAGGTTTGGAATTCCCAAGTCTATTGTCACAGATAATGGGACCTAGTTTATAGACTCGAGATTCTGAGAATTATTGTCTAGCCTCGGGATCCGGCAGATATTCGCCTCGGTGGAACATCCACAGGCGAATGGGCAAGCTGAAGCTGTGAACAAGGTAATCTTAAATGGACTAAAGAAGTGATTGGATGAACATCTTGGTTCTTGGGCTGAAGAGGTGGGTCAGTGTTGTGGTCATACCGAACTACAGTGCACTCCACCACCAATGAAACTCCTTTCAGGCTCACCTACGGTGATGAAGCGGTAATCCCAGTGGAACTCACAGAGCCAAGCCCATAATTCTTCTAGGGACATCAGCAACCCATGAAAGCTTGGATTTAATTGACGAAGTTAGGGGTATGGCTAAGCTAACAGAGCAAGCTTTAAAGCAAAGGGTAGCCAAGAGGTATAAAAATAAAAGTCCGGCCCAAGAGTTTCCAGGCAGGGAACTTGGTTCTAAGGCAAGTTGATGCCGAGGTACCAGGAATACGGGGTGAGCTGGCTCCAACCTGGAAAGGACCCTTTAAAGTGAAGAAAACGTTAGGAAAAAGGAGCATACAAGCTGAAAACCTTAAATGGCACCGTGATGCATGAGTATCTTTTCCATATTTTCTTAGTAATTTTGATATAGATTCATTGAGTTTTTTTTTAGTTTTTGGTGTTTTAGACCATTTTGGATGCTATTTTGATTTGCACTGTTGTTTTGATGATTTCAGGTGAAGCTCGAATGAGTTGACAGAGTTCGTACAGAAGAAAAAGAAGAAATTTGGATGCTGTCACCTGGCGCCAAATGCCACGACCCGGCGTTTAGCACCAGGAGCTTTGTAATGTGCGCCCAGAGTGTGCTCTAGTAGAGCTAAACGCCACTACTTGGCATTTAGCGCCAGGAGGCCAGTGAGTCCAGAAATCTTTGGTCAACATCGCT
The DNA here is from genome assembly GCF_003086295.3 of Arachis hypogaea. Lineage (NCBI taxonomy): Eukaryota > Viridiplantae > Streptophyta > Magnoliopsida > Fabales > Fabaceae > Arachis > Arachis hypogaea. Next base: position 35,289,806 of record NC_092048.1, read on the forward strand.
AAACGCCGAGCCTGGCGTTTAGCGCCAGTAGCGCATCCAAGAGTATCTCGAAGGCTTTGATTTTGTTTATTTAATTTTTAACTAGAAAAATATATTATTAGTTTTTAGCATTTTAATTTCAAATCAATTAGGATTAGATATAAAAGGAAAAAATATTCAATCCTTCGGACACTTTTCTCTCTCTCTTCCTCATTTCGCACTTTCATACTTTTTACAACCCTAGGTTATTCTCTGAGGCATGAGCAACTAAACCTCCCCTATTAAGGTTAGGAGCTTTGTTTATTTTGAGTAATACTATTGTCATTCTACTTTTAATTATTGCACTGATTTAAATTCAAGGATTATTTTTGTTCTTCGTAGTAGGAATTAGAGTATATTAGAAGATAACTCTTTTTTTAATTGAATTATTGTTGAATCTGGAAAAGTTAAATCACTTGAATAACAGCTTGAAATCAACTCCTCATAATTCTCTATTTACCTGAAGTTAACATGATACGTGACATATAATCATCTTATCTTTGGGTATCTAGGGTTTGTGTGGCTCATAAACTAGAATTGGACTTAAACTCCTAATCTAAATTAAGTGACCAAAAAATTGGTGATTGATTAGGTTAGAGGAGATTAAATTACTAAGGAATTAGGGTTTAATCAATCAAAGGTTGCCATAAATTGAATCTTTGCATGATTAAAGTAGTTGGTAAAAATTATTAATCCGAAAAAGTAATCATCTCCAAAGCCTTAACTGTTTCTCATATAATTTTCACAATCCGCTCACTGTCTATTTTCTTGCATTCTCTTATTTCTGTTTTATGCAATTTAACTCTAAACCACTCAAGTTAGTTTGTCTGACTAGCTTAATCACTCAAGCATTGTTGCTCAGTCCTTTAATCCTCGTGGAGTCGACACTCACTTACCTGAGTTATTACTTGGTACGACCTGGTGCACTTGCCGGTAAGTTTGTGGTATTCGAATTTGATAAACCCCGATTTTGTGGTTTATCTTGTGCTTATTTTGGGGGATTTGATCACATTTTCTCACATTTATTCAATGAAATAGCATGGTTTTGCAATTCTTCCTTGATTTGTGCTTAAGTGTAAAAACATGCTTTTTAGACCCTAAAATTGGTGATTTTAATTCACTTTAATTCTATTCGATGCCTTGATGTGTTTGTTGAGTGATTTCAGGTTCATAAGGCAAGTATTGGATGGAAGAAATGAGGAGAAAAGCATGCAAAGCGGGAGAACTCATGAAGAAATGAAGGAACCGTAAAGCTATCAAGTTTGACCTTTTCGTACTCAATCGACCATAACTTGAGCTACAGAGATCCAAATGAGGCGGTTTCAGTTGCGTTGGAAAGCTAACATTCGGGGCTCCAAAATAATATAAAATTTTCCATAGTTTCCTGACGTCTAGGGATGCGCACGCGCACTGTACGTGTGCACACCGATGGATAAGCGTGGTTCACTAAAGTGAAATCGTGGCCAGCGATTTGTAGCTCATTTTGGGCCCAATCCAACTCATTTCTAATGCTATTGAACCCAAGAATTGAAGGAAGAATGAACCAAGTAGTCATAGTTTAGTTTTCATCATGTTTTAGGATAGAATTCTAGAGAGTGAGGCTCTCTCCTCTCTCTAGATTTAGGATAGAAATTAGGATAAAGTTAGGTTGATCACTCTCAAATTTCTCTTTCAATTCTTGTTTTGATTTCAATTCTCTTTATATTTTAGTGTTCTATTGTCTTAATCTTCTTAGTTTCTCTTGTTAGTTTCTTATTTTGCTCTCTTTTATGTTGATGAACCATTGTTGGATCTTGATTTCTTTTAATGCAATTTTATGTTTCCATGTCTCTTTTATGTTGATCTTGATTGCTATTGTTGATTTTTTGCTTATGATGGTTATGGATCTTGTTAATTCTTGCATTTGTGATGTTTACTTTTATTGCATATTAGGTGTTTGATAGAATGTTCCCTTTAGTTTTCGAGTAGTTTTCTTTACTCTTGGCCTACGCTAAGGAAATTGAGTGACCTTGAGTCATTGGGTCTCAATGATTTGGTGATTTGAGAACCCTTGGTGATCAATTTTGATACTCATTGACACTAACACACTACTAATCTAATTAGTAGATAGGTTGGGACTTATGGGTTGATGTTGATCAAGCCATTTGACGTACCTCAAGCTTATGAGTAGATTATGCGTACTTAAGGCTTTAGGAAGTAGACTTTATGAGCTTGGTTCCTCATAATTATCAATATTTGGTTTGTAGATAAGGATGGTGATCTCAATTTCCCATGTCTTAGCCAAGAGTTGTTTACCATTCTTTATTAGTTCTTATCCTTTTACTTTCTTGCCATTTATTTTCTTACCAAAATATAAAAATCAAACCCCTTGTTCTTCGTAGCCAATAATTGAGCAATTCATTGCAATTCCTTGTGAGATGACCCGGAGTTTAAATACTTCAGTTAATTCTTATTGGGATTTGTACTTGTGACAACCAATATTTTTGATGTGAGAATTGTTTGTTGGTTTGGAGCTATGCTTAAAACGAAGTAATTCTTTCTATAAGAAGAAAAATCTAGACCATCGAGCAAAATCTCATTTATCAGAAATTCACACCAATTTTTTGGCACCGTTACCAGGGATTAATTGTGATTGACAACTAACCGTTATTTGATTACCTAGATTACACATTCTTTGCTTTAATTTGTTTAATTTTTTTCCTTTTAATTTTCGAATTTTCTGTTTCAATTTTCTCCTTGTTTTATTTATTTTCCTATTTTTCCTTTCTTATTTTTGAAAATTTTTTTCTTTAATTTCTCCCTTTATTTTTGAAAATGTACCCTTTTTATTTTAGTTTATTTTATTTTATTTCTTTACTCAATTTACCTCACTAGAAATGCTTTTCATTCTGACGTAGAGATTCCACTTTTTTTCTTATTTCTTGTTTGTTTATGCGTAGGAACAGGAACAATGAACCTTGATAAATCACTATTTCATGGTTTATCTTGTGCTAATTTGAGTGGTTTTTATCAACTCTTTACTCACTTATTCATATAATCTGCATGATTTTATAATTCCTTCCTAACTTTGTGCTATGATTGAGAACATGCTTCTTTGGCCTTAAATTTGCTATGTTTAAATCCTCTCTTATCACCATTCGATGCCGTGATATGTGTGTTAAGTGTTTTCAGAGATTATAGGGCAGGAATGGCTTAGAGAATGGAAAGAAAGCATGCAAAAGTGGAAGGAATACAAGAAACTGAAGGAACTGCTAAAGCTGTCCAGCCTAACCTCTTAGTACTAAATTGACCATAACTTGAGCTACAGAGGTCCAAATGACGCGGTTTCAGTTGCGTTGGAAAGCTAAACATTCGGGGCTTTGCAACGATATATAATTTGTCATAGCTGTCCTGAAGATAGGCGATGCACATGCGTAGATCACGCGCACACGTGACCTGGAGAAAACTCAATCCACGCGTACACGTGGACGACGCGTGCGCGTGACTCTGCCGCGTGCTGGACGTATCAAAAATCATTGGGGGCGATTTCTGGGCTGTTTTTGACCCAGTTTTCGGCCCCTAAAACACATATTAGAGGCTATAAAGTGGGGGAATGCATCCATTCATGGAGACAACATTCATTATTCACAATTTTCGTTTTAGATGTAGTTTTTCTAGAGAGAGAGGCTCTCTCCTCTCTCTTAGTTTTTAGGATTTAGGATTTCTCTTAGGTTAGGTTTACTTCTTCTTTATTCCAGGTTCAATGTTCCTTTATTTTGGTTTCTCTTCTATTTTTATTTATTCTATTGCTTTGATTTATGAATTCTCATGTTAGATTTGATTTTATATTTAATATAATTTGAGGTATTTCAGATTTATGATTGTTTTCTTTTATTTATGATATAAATAATTTAGATTTTGCCCCCTTTGGCTTTGCTTGAGTAATTGGTGACACTTGAGTTATCAAACTCGGTGCTGATTGAAAATTGAAATTTGTTGATTGATTTGGATTCCTCTAACGCTAGTATTTCCATAGGAGTTGACTAGGATTTGAGGAATCAAACTGATTAGTCTAGTTGATTTTCCTTTATTTAGTAAGGTTAACTAAGTGGGAGCAATAAACAATTCTCATCATAACTGATAAGGATAACTAGGATGTGATTTCCAGTTCTCATACCTCACCAAGAGTTTTTCTAGTTATTAATTTATTTTCTTGCCATCTAAATTCCTTGTTCAAACCTGATGCCGGGACGTCCGCTTGGGCCACCAATCTTGGCGAGGTTAACAACCCCACTATGGTGAAAGTAGCCAAGAACCCACCTCGGTTGGCTAAGCCAAGGATGCACTTCTTACTCTCAAAGAGCCTAGAGAAAAATAAGCACACAGCTTATTTCAATATATAACTCAATCAATTCAACCCTGATGAATAAAAGGGGTTACATATGTATATTTATACTAGTAGGGGAGGGGGAGCCTTCATGACTCGGGCGATGTGGGACTAACTCATAACACAATATAATAATATATGCTAAACTAGACTACTTTAATTAATATTTCTAATAACCTAATAGATGCTCCTGCATCAAAACCTTTCAAAAAACCCAAAAGATACTTTTCCATAACCAATAATAAATCATACCTCCCTGTAATTTCTTGAGAGATGACCCGAGGTTTGAATACTTCGGTTATAAATTTTATTGGGTTTGCTTTAGTGACAAACAAGTTTTTTTGTACGAAAGGATTTTTGTTGGTTTAGAAGCTATACTTTCAACGAGAGCTTATTTGTAAAATTCTAGACCATGCAAGAATCCTCTTGTTAAAATGGCGCCGTTGTCGGAGAATTGCAAACGTGTGCCTTGTTATTGGTTATTGTAAATATTTGCTTTTGCTTATTTATTTGTTTTTTTTTTAATTTTTATTAGCTACTATAAATTCTCACCCCTCTGGCTTTAAGTTTGATTCCAATGTTGTTGTAAGGAATGGAAGCTATAATGAGAACAGACATCAAGGTTGGAAAAATCAAAGATGGGAGGAGCCACAAGGATTTGATCAACCCTCTTGGCAACAACCCCCTCCAATGCGCTATAACCAACAACCATTCTATGATGCATACCAAGACAATAGTTATGGTGGACCTTTTTGTGACAACCAACCTCCACCAAATTACTATGGTCAAGAGCCATTCCGAGGTGCGTACCAAGATGATAGATATGGTGGACCCCTTTGTAGTTACCAATAAGCCCCACCATATGCTTATGAACCACCTTTTCAACATAACTCTGAACCACCCTACTCACAAGCCCCTTTTCACCATTCACCTCCATATGACTCGAACCATCATCCACCATACCAGCCACCCTATGAGCCATATAAGCCATACATAGATCCACCCCGATTCCAACCCAATTACTCCCAAGACCCACCACCTTCATATACACCATATCCATATCTATCAATTCAAGAGCCTTATGGTCCTACTTATGATATCCAAGCAGAACAAGAGTCAAGGGATCGTCTCAAGAAAATAGTGGATCAATTTCAAGCAACACTGCGTCAATTGGACCGAGCGGTAAACCGAATAGCACCCGAAGCTTTCATGGCTAAAGAATCTCAACTTGAGAACAAGGAATTGAAGTGTGCTGTGCAACAAGCAGAAAAGATGGAGAGTGATGAACCATCACATTCTTATTATGATGAACCACCCTCTTATCATGAACCTTTCCTCCCAAGTAATGAGCCCTCATATCCACCTCAACCTTCAATGCATGACACTCTTAGTGTTCTTCTTCAAGGGCAAAAAGAGATGGAACGGGAAGTACTAGAATTCGTGACTGCCTTAACCGAGGTAGTAAATCAATTTTCTTCCCAACATCGGAGCACTCAAAGTACTCCCATGGCTACATGTAGAGAATCAAAAGAAGAGCGTAGCATGAAGGAGACACTAGAAACTCTGGTGGACAATGAGGAACATGGCTTTGTATTGGAACAAGTGGAGGAAGCCATAATAGTTGCAGAGGAAGAAGTGGTTGAAGATTTAGGAGATGCTGAACCTCCATGGGAATCTAGAATTGTAGAGTACTCCTCCAATAAGATTGAAATTGATGTCAAGAAGGCCAGTGCACAACCTCCATGGTATATTCCTTATGAAGACTTGGATAGGATAGATCAACATGTAAGTTCTCTTGGTGATGAAGATCATGCATCAAGTGCTCCTAGTGATAAATCTACATCCACAAATGAACTCCTTGAATATGAAGACTCTTCTCTGATCGAGTCTGAGAATGATGTGGAAGCGGTAATTCTTAGAAAAGGGCGGACGGGAGTTGAGTACGCTTTGTCAAGAACGTTGGAAACTTCTCCACCTAGGTTGCCATTTATTCCTTCATTTGAGTGGATAAGGCTTGTCTCTATTCGCCTTACCATTCCATCTGAATATGGTATTCTTCAAACGGATGGCCAACTTAGGAGACTTTGTGGCATTAAGCGTAAGAGAAGAATGTTTAGTGGTTGGAGTTGTAAATCAAGGCTCATCAAGGTTGATACTTCAAGAGATAGATGTAAGGGCTCAACTAGTGATAATTTGGTTAGATCTAAAAGAAGATTTTGGTACTCCGTAGAGAATTCGGATTGCTTACCACCCGGTTGGAACAAAGATGGTCAACAAGAAGACGGGTGCAAAAGTAAGGTTTGGGACCCCGAAATTCAGTCTAGCAATCAACACTCTTGGGGCCTTGTCATTTGTTTTGACTTGCTTGAAGGCTCTTTGCGCCTGGTCTGGGATCCCGGAGGCCATTGGAATTACAAACATTGGTGGAGATTCCTGGATGAGTTCAAGCACAACCCTCCATGACAAAGAGCTCACCAAACGTCCAACTTAAGGACTTAAACCAAAAGTGCTAGGTGGGAGACAACCTACCATGGTATAATCGTTCCTTTTTATCCTTGGTCTTAGTTTATTTTATTTTCATTAGTGTTCATTCATAATTTCTGCATATTCATCTACATTCTGCATTCTGCATAATAAAAAAAATTGCACACGACGCGCAAGCGTCGCTGACGCGTACGCGTCATATGTGTGTGCGTGAAAAAATAAATATTGAACAGAAAGTTGCGCGAGAGTGGTGCCGGAAGTGTGCGTTGCGCACAGACCTAATCACGTGCACGTGCCCATGCCGTGTGCGCGTCGTTTGCAATTTTGGCACTCCACGCGTACGCGTCGATCACGCGTACGCGTGGATGAGGAAATCGGCATAAATAGAGGTATAGGCAAAGAGTTCTGATGGTGTGGGGCTGGTACTGTGCTAAAGACACAAAATCAACCCACGTGTACGCGTCCCTGACGCGTGCGTGCCACTTTGCTTTCAGACCACCCACGCGTACGCGTGGACGACACTTACGCGTCGAATGGCCAATTCAATTTTCACGCTTCCGCATGATGCCCGAGCACGCGTCGCGTCCCATTTTTCATCCCTTTCTCTTTTCTTCTATCTTCTCTCCTTCTTTCTTCCTCCCTTCTTACTTTCTTCTTCTTCATCTCTTTAACTTCTCATCCTTCTTTTCTTTCATTCTAATTTACTTAATTTATCTATATACTTTCATTCATTGCATTTTAATTTTGTGCATATTTTTATTTTCTTTTCTAAATTTATTATTTTTCAATTGGTGTTAAAATTTTCTTATTCAACTGTTGCATCTTTTTCTTGAATTATTCTGGTGCTTCATGACTTGTTTTATTCTGATTGGGTATTATTATTCATAAGTCAATGCTATTCTTTTATGATACCTGTATTCTTTTTGCATTGACATAAACTTACACTGTCTTTCATTACCCACACTCCTCCCCTTTGTTGCAAATTTTGCACCACTGGTATGCCATGTGCTTCTATTGTTTTCTCACTTGCATGTTGTAGCTACCATGTAATTGAGACCCCCATTATTTGGCATTAACCCACCCATACTATATTTATTTTCTTCTCTTTATTCCTGGGTTACTTTTCTTCTTTTTTCTCTTCTTTCAATATGGCCACTGAGGAAGAGAAACGGAAAACCTTTACATGGGTAACAAACAAGTTCCATCTGCACAATCTTTAGAGAAAAGCATCAGTATAGCAACCCGTCCACTTGCACATCTTAGCATGCACCGAGGATGGTGCAATCTTTAAGTGTGGGGAGGTCGATAGCAATCTCCGTGGGTTAGTCACTTTCTTCTTAACACCAATTTTTATTTTTTTTCTTTGTTAGTTCATTGTTGCATTTGCATGTTTGATTGCATGTTTGCTTGATTTTGTGCATATTTTACCTCCTTGGTTGAAGTGACATTTTCTTTTCAAGAAACTTTCTATAGCATTTCACTAATTTGAATTGAAATTTGTATTGAACTTGTTTGAAGAAATATTATTTTGGAACATGGTTTAGAGCTCGAACACATAAAACCTGTGAGATTTTGAGCCTACTTGATTGGTTGCATTTTACCAACCAATATAATTTATTTTTAGTGTGTGTTGTTCTCTCTAAAATTGTGATTTATATCTTGCTTGATTCTATATTTCAATGGTTTAATGTATGCATATACTTATATGATTGAGGCCTTGTTTCACTTAGCTTACATACCCATATGGCCATACCCTTTCATTATCCTTTGCAAACCAATGTTGAGCTTATTTTATCCCTTTGTTCTTTACTTTAGCTCATCACTAACTCTAAGCGAAAAACAATAATGTCCTTAATTTGAATCCTTAATTAGCTTAGACTAGTGAAAGTGCTCATGAATTAAGTGTGGAAAAAGTGGGTTTGGTAACATTTGGTTTGGGAATTGAGTATGTTAGACTTGGTGTGAAAATGTGAAAAATGTTAAGAACATGTTTATTCATTCAATACCTTAATCATATGCATTGAAAAAAGGAAAGAAAAAAAATAGACTAAGAAAAGAAAAATAGAAAAAGAAAAAAAAGAGAAAAAGAGCAAAAAAATAAAAAAAATAAAAAGGGGACAAAATGCCCCAAAGTAAATGGTGATAGCAATGCATATGTACTGTAATCAAAAATTGGAATGCATGAGTATGTAGTAAATACAGTTAATGGGTAGTTATTGATTTTATATTATGATTATATGGATTGTCCTACGTTAAGTGGGAAGTTTATGTTAATTAAGGATTCAGATTTTAGTCCACTTGACCAAATACAATCCTACCTTTACCTTAACCCCATTACAACCCTCAAAAGACCTCTTGATTTGTGTATTTGTGCATTAAATTTATGTTGATTGGTAGAAGAACTCCAAGTCTTGGAAAGAAAGATTAGTAGAGAACCGAGAGATCGAACCTCAAACACTTGAGTGATTAGAGTGTATACACTTCCAGTGAGGGTTCGATTCTCGATTCCTTGTTCCCGGCTTTCATGAGCTATTTTCTTTTGCAAGTTTACTTGTACCTTATTTTATGATTTGAATTAGTGAGATCCAGTTCATATTTCTTCTTGAAGGATTTGTTTACTTTTAACCAAGTAGGTAAAAACATTTTGCATGTAGTTGCATTCATATAAATAGGTTGCATTTCATACATCCTACCATTCATCTTCACTCTTTTAGTTCTCTTGAGCTTAGCATGAGGACATGCTAATGTTTAAGTGTGGGGAGTTTGATAAACTACTATTTCATGGTTTATCTTGTGCTAATTTGAATGGTTTTTATCAACTCTTTACTCACTTATTCATATGATTTGTATGATTTTACAATTCCTTCCTAACTTTGTGCTATGATTGAGAACATGCTTCTTTGGCCTTAAATTTGCTATGTTTAAATCCCTTCTTATTACCATTCGATACCGTGATATGTGTGTTAAGTATTTTCAGAGATTACAGGGCAGGAATGGCTTAGAGAATGGAAAGGATGCATGCAAAAGTGGAAGGAATACAAGAAACTGAAGGAACTACTAAAGTTGTCCAGCCTGACCTCTTGTTACTAAATCGACCATAACTTGAGCTACAGAGGTCCAAATGACGCGGTTTCAGTTGTGTTGGAAAGCTAAACATCCGGGGCTTCGCAACGATATATAATTTGCCATAGCTACCCTGAAGATAGGCGATGCGCACGCATGGATCACGCGCACGCGTGACCTGGAGAAAACTCAATCCACGCGTACGCGTGACTCTGCCGCGTGCTAGACGTATCAGAAATCGCTCTGAGCTGTTTTTGACCCAGTTTTCGCCCCAGAAAACACATATTAGAGGCTATAAAGTGGGGGAATGTATCCATTCGTGGAGACAACATTCGTTATTCACAATTTTAGTTTTGGATGTAGTTTTTCTAGAGAGAGAGGCTCTCTCCTCTCTCTTAGTTTTTAGGATTTAGGATTTCTCTTAGGTTAGGTTTACTTCTTCTTCATTCCAGGTTCAATGTTCCTTTACTTTAGTTTTTCTTCTATTTTTATTTATTTTATTGCTTTGATTTATGAATTCTCATGTTAGATTTGATTTTATATTTAATATAATTTGAGGTATTTCAGATTTATGATTGTTTTCTTTTATTTATGATATAAAAAATTTAGATTTTTCCCCCTTTGGCTTTGGTTGAGTAATTGGTGACACTTAAGTTATCTAACTCGGTGCTGATTGAAAATTGGAATTTGCTGATTGATTTGGATTCCTCTAACGCTAGTCTTTCCGTAGGAGTTGACTAGGATTTGAGGAATCAAACTGATTAGTCCACTTGACTTTCCTTTATTTAGTAAGGGTTAACTAAGTGGGAGCAACAAACAATTCTCATCACAACTGATAAGGATAACTAGGATGTGATTTCTATTTCTCATACCTCACAAAGAGTTTTTCTAGTTATTAATTTATTTTCTTGCCATCTAAATTCCTTGTTCAAACCTTTCAAAATATCCAAAAGATACTTTTTCATAACCAATAATTCCTTGAGAGACAACCCGAGATTTGAATACTTCGGTTATAAATTTTATTGGGTTTGCTTTAGTGACAAACAAGTTTTTTTGTACGAAAGAATTTTTGTTGGTTTAGAAGCTATACTTTCAACTAGAGCTTATTTGTAAAATTCTAGACCACGCAATAATCCTCTCATCAAACCTCTTCTTGAATTTAACCCTGAGATTAAAAGGACAGTAAAAAGATGCCAACAGTAGGCTAGAGCTTTTAGAGATGTTGAGAGTGTTAGAGACAATTCTAAGGAGGAAGCTGAATAATCACCATCGAGCCAAACAACAATAATAATATTTCTATTCCTAATACTCCTAATGCTCCTGAGCAACCTAGGAGGACTCTTGTCTCCTATCCAAATCCCACTTTTTATGGCAAAAGCATTGTTGTGCCACCTGTGAATGCCAACTATTTTGAGTTGAAACCTCAGTTCATTATTTTGGTGCAACAAAACTGTCAGTTTCATGGACTTTTGCAAGAAGACCCAAACTTATTTATCTCTAATTTTCTGAAAATTTGTGATACGGTAAAAACCAATGGAGTTCATCCTGATATTTATCGGTTGTTGCTCTTTCCATTTGCTATACGGGACAGAGCCAAGCAGTGGTTTGATACACAACCCAAGGAGAGCCTGGATACATGGGATAATATGGTCAATAAATTTTTGACTAAATTTTTTCCACCTCAGAGGCTGACCAAGCTGAGGACTGATGTTCAAACTTTCAGGTAGAGAGAGGGTGATCTCTCTATGAAGCTTGGGACAGGTACAAAGTGATACTCAGAAAGTGTTCTCCCGACATGTTTCCGAACTGGATATAGTTACAGATCTTTTATGACGAAGTTATTGAGGCCTCCAGGATGTCTTTGGATAATTCTGTAGGAGATTCTCTTCACATGAAGAAGACCATTGAAGAGGCTCTAGAGTTGATTGAGATGGTTGCTAACAACCAATATTTATACTCCTCTGAGAGGACTGCCATGAGGAAAGGAGTCATGGAACTGGATGCTATGGATACCATTCTTGCTTAGAATAAAGCCATGTCTCAACAGATAAATGTTACTATTCATCACTTGGGTGGATTACAAGTCTCAGCTATTAATACCCAAGATGCTTCTTATGATATGAGTGGTGGCTTCCCTGAAGGTGATAATTATGATTATGGTCAATTTCTCCCTGAACAAGTTAGTTATATGGGCAATACCTCTAGACCCCCCAATAATGATTTGTTCTCTAAGACTGACAATCCAGGGTGGAGGAATCACCCAAATTTTGGGTGAAAAAATCAACCACAGAGGCAACCAAATTTCAACAACAACAACTCTTCTCAAGGCAATTTCAATCAAAATAACTTCAACAATAACAACCGGTAGTTTTAGCCACCTTAACAAAACCATGCATCTTCTTCTTCTTAGAAGCCTTTTGACTTGGAATCTATAGTTGCAGAACTCTCCAAGAGTACCCATAGTTTCATGCAAGAAACACGAGCTTCAATTAGAAACTTGGAAGTTCAAATGGGTCAGTTGAGCAAGCAAGTAGCTGAGAGGCCTCCTAATACCTTCCCTAGTGATACAGTGCTTAAGCCCAGGGAAGAGTGCAAGGCCATACATTTGATAATTGGTAAGATAGCCGGTTCAGAAGCACATATTAATGAGGAGTAGGTTGAAAAAGAAGCTCCGGAGAGAAGACTCAGGACAGGGTGGAGCACACCCCTGAGAGACACCTGCAACCCCTTTTCAATTGATCTTGAGAAATATAAAGTAAAGTTTCCAGTGCCTGAGTACAAGCCAAAAATGTCATATCCTCAGAGGCTTTGGAAGGTGTAAGGACAAGCAGTTTTCAAGATTTTTAGAGATCTTCAAGAAACTTCAGATCAACATTCCTTTTGTAGAAGCTTTGGAGAAAATGTCTCTCTATGATAACTTTATGAAAGAACTGTTGACCAACAAGAGGAATTGAAAAGAGAGTGAAACTGTGGTGCTCACCAAGGAATGTAGTGCTATTATGCAGGAGGATCTCCCTGAGAAGATGCAAGATCCAGGAAGCTCCTTAATTCGTTGTACCATTGGTGGTATTACTATTTAAAGAGCATTATGTGATCTTGGAGCAAGCATCAACCTCATGCCACTTTTTTTAATGAGAAAGCTCTAAATTGATGAGGTAAAACCTACTCGTATTTTTCTTTAATTTGCTGACTGTTCAATTAAATTTTCTCTTGGAGTTGTTGAAAATTTACTTGTGAAAGTGGAGCCTTTTATTTTTCTGCTATTTTTGTTATATTGGATATGGAAGAGGACAAGAATGCCTCTATTATTTTTGGGACACTCTTTTTAGCTACAGGGAGAGCCCTTATTGATGTGCAAAAGGATGAACTTATTTTGAGAGTCAATGAAGAAGAGGTTGTCCTTAATGTGCTTAAGGCTTTGCTACATCCTAGTGATTCTGAGGGATGTATGAGAGTTAATTTTATTGAGCCATTAATTCAAAAGGTCTTTAAAGCGGAAGAGCTTGATGGTGCTTTGGAACTCCTTTTGGAGGATGGTTTGCTAGAGACTGATAATTCACTACCACCAAAGGGGGAGCCAAACACACTTAATAAGGAGGAAGGGCCACCGAAGTTTGAGTTGAAGCCCTTGCCTCCCTTTTTGAAGTATGAATTTTTAGGCGAGCATGATTCTTATCCAATAATTATTAGCTTCTTTTTGAGTGATGATGAAAAGGATGCTTTGATAAAGGTGCTTAGAAGCCACAAAATGGCTATTGAGTGGACCATTATTGACTTAAAAGGGATTAGCCTGGCTATGTATATGCACCAGATACTACTTGAGGAAGTTGTTAAACCAGTAGTACAACCACAAAGGTGGCTCAATCCAACTATAAAAGAGGTAGTGCAGAAAGAGGTTATGAAGATCTGGGAAGCTGGGATAATTTACCCAATTTTTGACAGTCCATGGGTGAGTCCTGTGCAAGTAGTTCAAAAGAAAGGAGGCGTGACAGTGGTCAAGAATGAGAAGAATGAGCTTATTCCCACAAGAACCGTCATGGGGTGGCGTATGTGTATTGATTACAGAAGGCTCAATATTGCAACAAGGAAAGACCATTTCCCTTTGACTTTCATTGATCAGATGCTTGAGAGGTTAGCCGGCCATGCATTTTACTGTTTTCTAGATAGATATTCTAGCTATAATCAGATTGTTGTAGACCCTCAAGACCAGGAGAAGATGGCATTCACTTACCCCTTTGGTGTATTTGCTTATCGAAGGATGTTGTTTGGACTGTGTAATATCCCAGAAACTTTTCAGAGGTGCATGCTTTCCATATTTTCTGACATGGTTGAAAAGTTTATTGAGGTATTTATGGATAATTTTTCTGTATTTGGTAATTCTTTTGATTCTTACCTAAGACATCTTTCCTTGGTCTTGAAAAGATGCCAAGAAACAAACCTTATTTTGAATTGGGAAAATTGCCACTTTTTGGTAACTGAAGGTATTGTTCTTGGGCACCGGATTTCAAGTAAAGGAATAGCGGTTGATAAAGCTAAGGTGGAGGTAATTAAAAAATTACCATCACCTACTAATGTAAAGGTAATCCGGAGTTTCCAAGGACATGCAGGATTTTATAGAAGATTTATAAAGGATTTTTCTAAAATAGCTAAGACTTTGAGCAACCTCTTAGTTGCAGATATTCCTTTTTTGTTTTGACGATGATTGTTTGCATGCTTTTGAAACTCTAAAAGCTAAGCTTGTCTCTGGTCCCATCATAGCCCTTCCTAACTGGGATTTATCATTTGAATTGATATGTGATGCCAGTAATTATGCTTTAGGAGCTATCTTGGGGCAGAGACAAGACAAGCTTGTGCACATCATTTATTATGCTAGCCGTGTGCTAAATGACGCGTAAAAGACTTATACAACTACAGAAAAAGAACTATTGGTTATAGTTTATGATTTTGATAAGTTTATGTGCTATTTGAATGGTTCTAAGGTTATTGTTTTTATTGACTATGCTGCTCTTAAGTACCTTCTAACCAAGCAGGATGCTAAACCAAGGTTGATCAAGTGGGTGCTCTTTCTTCAAGAGTTTGATATTGAGATTAGACACAGAAAATGGCCAGAAAACCAAGTGGCTAACCACCTTTCCAGGATTGAGCCTGAAGAGGGAATGTAACAACCCACCCTTATAACTGAGACCTTTCTTGTGACCAACTCTTTGCTATTTAGAGAGCTCCGTGGTTTGCGAATATTGCAAACTACAAAGCTATGAGGTTCATTCCCGAGGAGTACACTAAATAGCAAGTGAAGAAGCTACTCAATAATGCCAAGTACTTCTTATGCGAGAAAACTTACCTTTTTAAGAGATTCTCAGATGGTATTATTCGGCGTTGTGTCCCGGATGAGGAAGCAGAATAGATTCTCTGGCATTGTCATGGTTCCGAATACGGTGGCCACTTTGGCAGTGAGAAAACAGCTACTAAGATCCTCTATGGCGGTTTTTATTGGCCGACTCTCTTTAGAGATGCTCGGGATTATGTGAGGAACTATGACAAGTGCTAAAGAGCTGGAAATCTTCCCAACAACTATGAGATGCCACAACAGGGAATATCTTGAGTTGTTTAATATGTGGGGTATTGACTTCATGGGACCTTTTCCACCCTCACATTCAAACAACTATATTCTAGTGGCAGTTGATTATGTGTCCAAATGGGTGGAAGCGGTGGCCTTACCTACTAGTGATGCTAAAGTGGTGCTGAACTTTCTTCATAGATATATTTTCAGCTGGTTTGGTGTCCCTAGGACACTAATCAGTGACGGAGGCAGCCACTTCTGCAACAAATAGCTGGACTCTCTTCTTCAAAGATATGGAGTCCATCATAGAGAAACAACCCCCTATCATCCTCAGACAAGTCGACAGGTTGAGCTCTCTAATAGAAAACTTAAGAGAATTCTAGAGAAGACCGTTAGTACTTCAAGGAATGACTGGGCTAGGAAGCTTGATGATGCTCTCTGGGCATACCGAACGGCATTCAAAACTCCTATTGGCATGTCCCCATATCAGTTGGTCTATGACAAAGCTTGTCACTTTCTAGTGGATTTAGAGCACAAAGCATACTAGGCAACAAAATTTCTGAACTTTGACGCCAAAGCTGCAGAAGAAAAGGGGCTCCTTCAACTGAATGAGTTTGATGAATTCAGAAATTCAGCTTATGAGAATGCCAAGCTCTATTAAGAGAAGACAAAGGTGTGGCATGATAAGAAAATAGCCACCATAGCATTTGATCCAAGCCAGAAATTCTTATTGTTCAATTCAAGGCTCAAGCTCTTCCCCGGAAAATTGAAGTCCTGGTGGTCAAGACCGTTTGTGGTAAGCAGAGTGTCTCCGTATGGTTATGTAAAATTCTAAGAAGAAAACTCTGATAGAAGGTTCATTGTCAATGGCCAGAGGCTAAAGAACTATTTTGGAGGCAAGGTTGATCGTTAGAGAACGCTCATCTGCTGACTTAGCAACACTAATCGACAAGTTAGTGACGTTAAAGAAGCGCTTGTTGGAAGGCAACCCAATCATCTATATCCTTAGATTTTCGATTTATTTTGATTTTATTTATTTGGTTTTATTTTCTTATAGTTTTTCTTCTTTTTACATGTGTTTTGGTCATGCAAAGTGTTAAAAATAGGAACAGGTGCAATTAGAAAGGAGTTCAGAACAATCTGAAGGGGTTTTGCTTCGGGTTCCCCGGCGTTAATTGTCGTTACCTGGCATTTAGTGCCATGGGGCACAAAATTCGAGGCAAGGTCACTTTGAGAGTGGCGTTAAATGCCTTGACTTGGCATTTAGTGTCATGGTGAACGTATTTCAAGGTGTACTCCTTGTGTAGGTGGCACTAAATGCCGAGCCTAGTGTTTAGCACCAAAGTGCATGCATTTCAAGACTCAGCTTTTGTGATGGTGGCGTTAAACACGGACACATGGCGTTTAGAACTAGGAGGAGAACCAACATCTCCAAACTCTCTGCCGGGTGCGTACGCATAAACCCATTCCTTCCCCCTATCATGCGTACACGCGAACCTGTGTGCGCACACACAAGTGTTTATTTTGAAGAAAAAAAAAATCGCTATCGGCGCTAAACTCCGATATTGGCGTTTAGTGCCAGTAGCGCTTCATGGTCCGATTCAAAGAAGGATTCAAATTTTGAATAAAAAATCAAACGTGGGCCCCACCACCACCTCCCTTCCACTAATCACATTCATCAATCCCCCCAAATCTCTCCTCCCAACTCAGCCATTCCCCTACTAACCGTTACCTACCCCCACCCCCCAACCAACCCTATTCAATTCACTTGAATTCCTTTCCCTTTTTTTTTTCCTTACCCCAACCGTAACTCTCCCTCCCCCTTTGCTATATATACCCCTCTTATACCCCATTTATCTCACACCTGCATCTATATTCCCTCCTTTCTTACTTCTTATCCCCTTCTTTAATTTTTTTAAAGCACCATATTCTCTTTCCATATCCATTCTCCTTTGCTTTCTTCTTTTTCATTTATCATTATCACCCACTTACTCTTCCCTTTATTTTTTTTTTTTGCTCAGGGACGAGCAAAAGCTTTAAATTTAATGTGGTTGTGCCACTTTTTACTTTGATCATTATTTATGGCACCCAAGGAAGGAGAATCATCTTCTAGGTAGAGGAAAAAGAAGGCCCTTGTAACCAGTTCTTATGATGCCAGCCGGTTCAATTCTAAAGTGCACGAAGAGCACTTCCATGAGATCACTAGTAAGAAGACAGCGATCCCGGAGGTGTGATTCGATCTTAAGTCAGACGAGTATCTGAAAATTCAGGCGAAGATTCAAAGAAGAGGCTGAAAAACACTATGTAACACGGTAACTAAGGTGGGCCAACAGATGGTCCAGGAGTTCTGCGCTAATGCTTGGTTCATATACAAGCATTTGAGGGGAATGAATTCCATCCCCAAGAATTGGTTTACTATGGTGAGAGGGAGGACTATAGGGCCTTTGGTCTGAGGAATGTGAGGAATGCCCTCTAACTGCCACAGACTAGGGATGACCCTCATTCCTATACTGAGAGGGTCAATAGCGAATGGAGGCCAGACTAGATACTTGCAGACATATGCCTCTTGGGAGCTTAGTGGAGGCTTAATTCTGAGGGGCAGCCTTATCAGTTGGGGCGCATGATCTCTGACCGGTAGCTCAGGGGTTGATGAGTATTTTGGTGAAAAATAAATTTCTCCCAAAACACACAAACCTAACCGGCAAGTGTACCGGGTCGTATCAAGTAATAAAAACTCACGGGAGTGAGGTCGATCCCACAGGGATTGAAGGATTGAGCAATTTTAGCTTAGTGGTTAATTTAGTCAAGCAAATCAAGATTTGGTTGAGTGTTTTGTGATTTGCAGAAATTAAATTGCATGGAAGTAAAGAGAACAGGGAATTAAAATGATGAATCTTAAGGAACAAGAAATTAAATAGCAGAAACTTAGAATGCAAGAAAAGTAAATTGCGGAATCTTAAAGTGCAAGAAATGTAAATGGCTCGGAATGTAAAGGGGATTGGGAATTGGATTTGCAGAAATTAAACAAAGAAAAGTAACTTGCATCAAACAAAAGAGTAAAAGAAGGTTTGGGTTGAATCGGATCTTGAAGCAGTAAAGTAAATGAACATTGAAAGCAAGCAACAAAATGTAAATTGGGAATTTAGATCTCAGGACCCAGAGACTAGAAAACCAAGTCTAGATCTCAATGCCTTCCTAGATCCAACAAGAATAATTGCAAAGGAAATTGTAAATTTCAAGGAAAGTAGATGATAATCAAGTAACAGAAACGGAAATTCAATTGCAGTAAATAAACAGAGAGATCTAAGGATGAGATTGAAACAGAATTTCTTCAATTCTTCAACCCAAGATCCAAGACAATTGTAATTGAAATTGAAAGCAATAAAACTGAGAGGAAGAGAAGTGAATTCTCCTTCCCCAAGACAAAGAAATTAAAGTTCACTCAATATCAAAAGCTCTCCGAAAACTATTATGAAAATTCCAAAAGGAAAGCTCTCCGAAGAGCTTGAATTCTATCCTATTTATACACTTTCTTCCAATGATCTTCAAGCCTTGAGTTGGGCCTTTGCTCTTGGTGGAATTGGGTTGAAAGAGGCCTTGGTTGATTGCTCTTGAAGTTTGGAGAAGAACCAAAGTGAACCAATTGAACCGGGTTGGAGTTTTGCAAAAGTTGGACCAAAAGTTTGAGCAAAAGTTAGGGGTCTAACTTTTGCTCCAACTTTTCATATCAGCTAACACCACTTTGCTGATATGAACGTTGGTGCCAACGTTAGGGGTCTAACTTTGGCCCTAACGTTGGCCTTACCTTGTGTACTTGTGGCGCCAACGTTAGCCACCAAGTTAGGGGGCTAACGTTGGCGCAAACTTTTGCTCCTCCTTGTGATTTTCATGTGCCAACGTTAGCCACCAAGTTAGGGGGCTAACGTTGGCGCAAACTTTTGGTGCCCAGGGAGGTTTCCTTCATGCCAACGTTAGCCTCAAAGTTAGGGGGCTAACGTTGGCGCAAACTTTTGGTGCCCAGGGGTGAATTTCATGTGCCAACGTTAGCCTCAAAGTTAGGGGGCTAACGTTGGCGCAAACTTTTGATACCCAGGGAGTGATTTTCAAGTTCCAACGTTAGCCTCCAAGTTAGGGGGCTAACGTTGGGGCTAACTTTTCAACCAAAAGTTTGTGCAAAAGTTTGATGCTAACTTTAGGTCCAGCTTTTTGCTTCCTGGTTCAATTTCACTTATTCCATTGTCTTCTCTTTACTCCTAGCTATTCCTTCTTGCTTCAACCTTTCTCCAAGCTTTCTTCACCTATCATTAATCAACCAAACACATCAAAGCTATGCTCATAATCATGAGATATTCATTCTATCATAATATGCAACAATTATAGCATAAAACCTCATGAAATGGCATGAATTCATACATGGTTGATTCAATCAAGGGAAACATGAAAATCTACTCAATTAGCTTGCTTATGGTTCAAG
Source organism: Arachis hypogaea (assembly GCF_003086295.3). Classification (NCBI taxonomy): domain Eukaryota; kingdom Viridiplantae; phylum Streptophyta; class Magnoliopsida; order Fabales; family Fabaceae; genus Arachis; species Arachis hypogaea. The sequence continues at coordinate 35,309,771 of NC_092048.1, forward strand.
AAAGTGCATAATTCTAATGAAAACAAAAGAAAAAGACTAGTTAAAATAGGCTAGGATGACTTGTCATCACAACACCAAACTTAAAGCTTGCTTGTCCCCAAGCAAGAAAAGATTTATTGAGAAGAAAGAATGAGATGGAAGAGGATGTTTATGCTAGCAGAGTATTATTGATAGTTCATGGGATTTTGTGTGGATATGCAAATACTCACTTCTTATTGACTCCTAGGCCTAGAAAGTCTCCTTCAAGCTTCAAGTGACATACTGCTATGACCTCTCATTATTCCTTTATCCTTGGCTATTACTTTGTTCATAAGCTTTATTTGAGTGTCATGTGTAGCAAGTTCATTTTCTTTTCTTTATACTTGACACATTATTCACCATAGACACTTGGCTCACATTCCTTCTTAAAACATTGATGCCCAGCACCTCTTTGGGTTACTAAATGCCTTGTAGTTAGGTTGCTCTTGATAGTGGACTTTCAGCTGATGATCCCGGATTAGTTAACCCAAGTCACCGAGTGTTGATGCACTCCTAAGAGCTTACTAATCCAAGCAGATCCTAGTACAAAGACATCACAGGCATATATTTTAAAGTTCAAGCTATTGGTGTCCAGCTTTGTTTCTTTTTGTTTCCTTTTGTTCTGCCACTTTTTGGCTATCTTTTTTTTTCTTTCCTTCTTTTTGTTTTTCTTTCTAACCAAGGAATTTAATTGAGATTCATAGACAGTAGGCCACTCTTTACTTAGAAGGAGATATCCTGGCTCTTTATTCACTAAAAGTGAGCTATTATACAATCACACACCTACCACCACTTACTTTTATTCTACTTCTATCTAACAGAGACTATCTTACTTCACATTCAAACATTTCTTTTATTGAACTTAAAGATGCAGGGGACAAAACATACTTTTTGCTAAGTGGAAGTAAACACACAAGCACACACATAGACTAGCTTACTTATTTTAAAAGAAATTTGAATTTGTTTGAACTAAATGAACACTTTAACAAGACATCAATCAAAAGTATTTCTCAACAGCAAAGGTTAAGTATAGATACAACCTATTGGTTTGCAGTTCCTTTGTCCTTCCTTCTGCTATGCCCTTTTGAGTTATGATGCATAGTGTCTTCAAATGGTAGTGAATTCCCTGCACAATTCTCAAAAGTTGCTTGCTTCTCAAGCCCTTAGGTAATTGGTTAGTGTGCAAGACTTTCTTATAGGCTTTTGAACTTACTTTGGTGTGTGAACACCAAACTTAGTCCCTCGCCACTGCCTCTGATGCATCAAGTTAACCACATGTGAAATCCTTGTGTCTTTGCTAAAGGCAATAAAACTAAAAACTAGAAACAGACAATGATTAAATGATTCATCTGATTGCTTGGAGCTAGCAACCCTTTATGCAGAAGGTGAGAATGTGTTTGTAAATGAGATTTCGGTGGAACACCAAACTTAGAATCCTTCATTCTCCCTTAAATTGTTTTGGTGTGCAACACCAAACTTAGCTCCTTACAATACAGGTGAATCTACTTAACCTTTTTATTGAACTAGCTATAAAAAAAGAACTACCTCAGGTTGGGTTGCCTCCCAACAAGCGCTCTTTTAATGTCACTAGCTTGACATCCTTCATTCTTTGATCATGGGGGCTGAAAATCATAGTGCCTCAACTTTTCTCCTCTTACTGTGAACTTCCTTCCAGTCTCCTCTTTGATGATCTCTAAGTGTTCAAGTGAAAGGACCCGGTTCACAGTGTAGTATTCAAATAATTGTGGAGACATCTTCATTGGTTGTGTGTTTAACACTACTTTATCCCCTGGTGAAAAGCCTTCAGTGGGGATTTTCTTGTTTTTCCACCCTTTTGGCCTCTTCTTCTTCTCTTCTTTCTTAGGAGATGATTCATGCCTTGGTGGTTCTTTATCTGGAATGTTGAGGTTCTCATCTGGGGGTTTTGGATCTAGTTCCTCCTTGATTTCTTTGGTCTGTTGCACCATCTCCACTTCTTTCAAGCATGGATGTAGAAGTCTTGGAGTTAACTCATTGACTACCTCCTTCAAACTTTGATCTCTGGCCTTATCCTCCGCACACTCTTCTTCTTGAGTGGGCTCATGTGGGGTTTTAAAAACATGGAATGCTAGGTGCTCATCATGCACTCTCAGCAACAATTCCCCTTTTTCAACATCTATCAATGCTCTGCCCGTAGCAAGAAAAGGCCTCCCCAAGATGATGGGAGTGTTAGGGTCTTCCTCCATATCCAGGATGACAAAATCAACTGGGAGAAGAAATTTTCCCACTTTTACCAGCACATTCTCTACAACTCCAAGTGCTTGTTGAATGGACTTGTCAGCCATTTGAAGAGTTATTCGAGTGGGTTTCAGCTCAAAAATTTTAAGCTTCCTCATAAGAGATAGAGGCATCAAGTTTATACTTGCACCAAGGTCACAGAATGATTTCTCAATAGTTATGTTTCCTATGGTACAAGGTATATAAAACCTTCCAGGATCATCCTTCTTCTCTGGTAGACCTCTTTGGAGAATAGCACTACACTCCATTGTCATTTCAATAATCTGTCCTTCCTTCAAGGGTCTTTTCTTTGTTAGCACTTCTTTCATAAATTTAGCATATAATGGCATCTGTTCAAGTGCTTCTAAGAAAGGAATATTGATGCTGAGTGTCTTGAATATGTTCAGGAACTTTGAGTATTGCTTATCCTCGTTTTCTTTTTTGAATCTTTGAGGATATGGAAGTTTGGGGATATATGGCTTCATCCCTTCCTTCTTTTCTTGTAGTTGTGTTTCAGGGATGTCCTTATCTCTCTTTGAGCTTTTTTCATTCTTGGTCTTTCTATCCTCTTCACTTCTCTCTTCTGTCTCTTCTTGTGGAACTTCTCTGTTGTGTTCTTCTTGATTGATGGCTTCCTTCTCCCTAGTCTTTTCACTTCCCACTATGATTGCTTTGCACTCCTCCCACTTTGTAGCTTTTCTTTTGTCCTTTGGATTGGAGATTGTATCACTTGGGAGAACATTGGTTGGCCGTTCAGCTTGTTTGGCCAATTGTCCCACTTGTCGTTCAAGGCTCTTCATGGTAGCTTCATTTCTCTCTTGCATTTTGACCAAGCTTTGAGTGGACTGAGCAATTGCTTGTATGGCTGCCTCAAGACTTGAAATTCTACTTTCATGATGGTCTATTGGTGGTATGATGGGGGTGGAATGTGGTTGCTGGAAGTTATTTGTAGGGGTAGTGTGGTAGTTTTGGGGGTTAGATGTTGGTGCGGAAATGCTATTTTGATGAGTTTGTGAATTGTGGTGGGGTGGTTGATATGTATTTTGTGGTTTCTTGTATTGATTATTATTAGTGTTTTGCTGGTCGTGGTTTGAGTAAGTTGTGTTTCTTGAGTTATTTTGGTTTGAGTTTTTCTGCCACGGTTGCTGGCTGTGGGTGTGGTTATCTCCCCATCTGAGATTTGGATGGTTCTTCCAGGATAGATTGTGGGTGTCACCATAGACTTCATTTTGGCCGGAGCTTTGGTTATGCACATATTGAGGTTGCTCCTGCTGCTGATCTTCTTGGTTTTCTTCATTTTGCCCCCATTTGGTTGATGGTTGGCTTGTATTCACTGTTGCAACTTGCAAGCTATCAATCTTTTTAGCCATCTGCTCAAATTGTTGTTGAATCTGCTCCTGCATTATCTTGTTTTGAGCTAGGAGGATGTCAACCCCTTCCATTTCTAACACTCCTTTCCTTAGTGATGGTTGGCGTTGTCTCTGATGGCCAAAGAAATATTGGTTGTTAGCCACCATGTCAATAAGATTTTGAGCTTCTTCTGCTGTTTTCATCAGTTGCAATGATCCTCCAGCTGAGTGGTCAAGTGATTCTTGAGCCTTTAGAGTGAGTCCTTCATAGAAGTTCTGTAGCTTGTCCCACTCAGTGAACATTTCTGGTGGACATTTCCTCAGCAAAGCCTTGTATCTTTCCCATGCTTCATACAGATTTTCAGCATCCAATTGCGTGAATGTTTGCACCTCAGTCTTCAGCCTGATGACTCTTTGAGGTGGATAGAATTTGGTTAGAAATTTAGTTATCAAGTCATCCCAACTAGTGATGCTTCCTTGGGGAAAAGTTTCAAGCCATTGTGCGGCCTTGTCCCTTAATGAGAACGGGAACAGCAGAAGCTTGTAAGTTTCAGGATTCACACCATTGGACTTGACAGTGTCACAAATCCTTAAGAAGGTAGATAGATGTTGATTTGGATCCTCCAACGGTCCTCCCCCAAAAGAGCAATTATTTTGGACTAAAGTGATGAGTTGTGGCTTTAATTCAAAGTTATTTGTATTGACATTAGGGTTGAGAATGCTGCTTCCACAATGTCTAGCATTTGCAAAGGTATAGGAAGCCAAGACTCTCCTCTGGGGTTGACCATTGTTGTTGGCCATTCTCACTGGTGGATTTGTTGGATTTGTTGAGTGTTCCTCCAATTCATGATATTCTTCATCTGATTCTTCCTCTCCAGCAACATTTTTTTCTCTTGCTTCTCTTCTTAGCCTTCGGAGGATTCTTTCGTCAGTTTCATGAAAGGTAGGGATCTATCTTCTTGTATCTGACATACAATCAAAACACAAGAATCACACAATACCAGAAAAGCAATAATACTTCAATCCATGGCTGAAGTGAAATATTAGTTAGCTTAGGCAAAAATTCAAACAGTTAGTGGGTTAGTCGAAATTAGAGAAAAATAAAGAGAAAGTGCTTGATCTAGATCACCACCTCACTTAATCATTGTCAATCTATTCAATCCCCGGCAACGGCGCCAAAAAACTTGATGAGTATTTTGGTGAAAAATAAATTTCTCCCAAAACACACAAACCTAACCGGCAAGTGTACCGGGTCGTATCAAGTAATAAAAACTCACGGGAGTGAGGTTGATCCCACAGGGATTGAAGGATTGAGCAATTTTAGCTTAGTGGTTAATTTAGTCAAGCGAATCAAGATTTGGTTGAGTGTTTTGTGATTTGCAGAAATTAAATTGCATGGAAGTAAAGAGAACAGGGAATTAAAATGCTGAATCTTAAGGAACAAGAAATTAAATAGCAGAAACTTAGAATGCAAGAAAAGTAAATTGCGAAATCTTAAAGTGCAAGAAATGTAAATGGCTCGGAATGTAAAGGGGATTGGGAATTGGATTTGCAGAAATTAAACAAAGAAAAGTAACTTGCATCAAACAAAAGAGTAAAAGAAGGTTTGGGTTGAATCGGATCTTGAAGCAGTAAAGTAAATGAACATTGAAAGCAAGCAACAAAATGTAAATTGGGAATTTAGATCTCAGGACCCAGAGACTAGAAAACCAAGTCTAGATCTCAATGCCTTCCTAGATCCAACAAGAATAATTGCAAAGGAAATTGTAAATTGCAAGGAAAGTAGATGAGAATCAAGTAACAGAAACGGAAATTCAATTGCAGTAAATAAACAGAGAGATCTAAGGATGAGATTGAAACAGAATTTCTTCAATTCTTCAACCCAAGATCCAAGACAATTGTAATTGAAATTGAAAGCAATAAAACTGAGAGGAAGAGAAGTGAATTCTCCTTCCCCAAGACAAAGAAATTAAAGTTCACTCAATATCAAAAGCTCTCCGAAAACTATTATGAAAATTCCAAAAGGAAAGCTCTCCGAAGAACTTGAATTCTATTCTATTTATACACTTTCTTCCAATGATCTTCAAGCCTTGAGTTAGGCCTTTGCTCTTGGTGGAATTGGGTTGAAAGAGGCCTTGGTTGATTGCTCTTGAAGTTTGGAGAAGAACCAAAGTGAACCAATTGAACCGGGTTGGAGTTTTGCAAAAGTTGGACCAAAAGTTTGAGCAAAAGTTAGGGGTCTAACTTTTGCTCCAACTTTTCATATCAGCTAACACCACTTTGCTGATATGAACGTTGGTGCCAACGTTAGGGGTCTAACTTTGGCCCTAACGTTGGCCTTACCTTGTGTACTTGTGGCGCCAACGTTAGCCACCAAGTTAGGGGGCTAACGTTGGCGCAAACTTTTGCTCCTCCTTGTGATTTTCATGTGCCAACGTTAGCCACCAAGTTAGGGGGCTAACGTTGGCGCAAACTTTTGGTGCCCAGGGAGGTTTCCTTCATGCCAACGTTAGCCTCAAAGTTAGGGGGCTAACGTTGGCGCAAACTTTTGGTGCCCAGGGGTGAATTTCATGTGCCAACGTTAGCCTCAAAGTTAGGGGGCTAACGTTGGCGCAAACTTTTGATACCCAGGGAGTGATTTTCAAGTTCCAACGTTAGCCTCCAAGTTAGGGGGCTAACGTTGGGGCTAACTTTTCAACCAAAAGTTTGTGCAAAAGTTTGATGCTAACTTTAGGTCCAGCTTTTTGCTTCCTGGTTCAATTTCACTTATTCCATTGTCTTCTCTTTACTCCTAGCTATTCCTTCTTGCTTCAACCTTTCTCCAAGCTTTCTTCACCTATCATTAATCAACCAAACACATCAAAGCTATGCTCATAATCATGAGATATTCATTCTATCATAATATGCAACAATTATAGCATAAAACCTCATGAAATGGCATGAATTCATACATGGTTGATTCAATCAAGGGAAACATGAAAATCTACTCAATTAGCTTGCTTATGGTTCAAGAAAGTGCATAATTCTAATGAAAACAAAAGAAAAAGACTAGTTAAAATAGGCTAGGATGACTTGTCATCACAACACCAAACTTAAAGCTTGCTTGTCCCCAAGCAAGAAAAGATTTATTGAGAAGAAAGAATGAGATGGAAGAGGATGTTTATGCTAGCAGAGTATTATTGATAGTTCATGGGATTTTGTGTGGATATGCAAATACTCACTTCTTATTGACTCCTAGGCCTAGAAAGTCTCCTTCAAGCTTCAAGTGACATACTGCTATGACCTCTCATTATTCCTTTATCCTTGGCTATTACTTTGTTCATAAGCTTTATTTGAGTGTCATGTGTAGCAAGTTCATTTTCTTTTCTTTATACTTGACACATTATTCACCATAGACACTTGGCTCACATTCCTTCTTAAAACATTGATGCCCAGCACCTCTTTGGGTTACTAAATGCCTTGTAGTTAGGTTGCTCTTGATAGTGGACTTTCAGCTGATGATCCCGGATTAGTTAACCCAAGTCACCGAGTGTTGATGCACTCCTAAGAGCTTACTAATCCAAGCAGATCCTAGTACAAAGACATCACAGGCATATATTTTAAAGTTCAAGCTATTGGTGTCCAGCTTTGTTTCTTTTTGTTTCCTTTTGTTCTGCCACTTTTTGGCTATCTTTTTTTTTCTTTCCTTCTTTTTGTTTTTCTTTCTAACCAAGGAATTTAATTGAGATTCATAGACAGTAGGCCACTCTTTACTTAGAAGGAGATATCCTGGCTCTTTATTCACTAAAAGTGAGCTATTATACAATCACACACCTACCACCACTTACTTTTATTCTACTTCTATCTAACAGAGACTATCTTACTTCACATTCAAACATTTCTTTTATTGAACTTAAAGATGCAGGGGACAAAACATACTTTTTGCTAAGTGGAAGTAAACACACAAGCACACACATAGACTAGCTTACTTATTTTAAAAGAAATTTGAATTTGTTTGAACTAAATGAACACTTTAACAAGACATCAATCAAAAGTATTTCTCAACAGCAAAGGTTAAGTATAGATACAACCTATTGGTTTGCAGTTCCTTTGTCCTTCCTTCTGCTATGCCCTTTTGAGTTATGATGCATAGTGTCTTCAAATGGTAGTGAATTCCCTGCACAATTCTCAAAAGTTGCTTGCTTCTCAAGCCCTTAGGTAATTGGTTAGTGTGCAAGACTTTCTTATAGGCTTTTGAACTTACTTTGGTGTGTGAACACCAAACTTAGTCCCTCGCCACTGCCTCTGATGCATCAAGTTAACCACATGTGAAATCCTTGTGTCTTTGCTAAAGGCAATAAAACTAAAAACTAGAAACAGACAATGATTAAATGATTCATCTGATTGCTTGGAGCTAGCAACCCTTTATGCAGAAGGTGAGAATGTGTTTGTAAATGAGATTTCGGTGGAACACCAAACTTAGAATCCTTCATTCTCCCTTAAATTGTTTTGGTGTGCAACACCAAACTTAGCTCCTTACAATACAGGTGAATCTACTTAACCTTTTTATTGAACTAGCTATAAAAAAAGAACTACCTCAGGTTGGGTTGCCTCCCAACAAGCGCTCTTTTAATGTCACTAGCTTGACATCCTTCATTCTTTGATCATGGGGGCTGAAAATCATAGTGCCTCAACTTTTCTCCTCTTACTGTGAACTTCCTTCCAGTCTCCTCTTTGATGATCTCTAAGTGTTCAAGTGAAAGGACCCGGTTCACAGTGTAGTATTCAAATAATTGTGGAGACATCTTCATTGGTTGTGTGTTTAACACTACTTTATCCCCTGGTGAAAAGCCTTCAGTGGGGATTTTCTTGTTTTTCCACCCTTTTGGCCTCTTCTTCTTCTCTTCTTTCTTAGGAGATGATTCATGCCTTGGTGGTTCTTTATCTGGAATGTTGAGGTTCTCATCTGGGGGTTTTGGATCTAGTTCCTCCTTGATTTCTTTGGTCTGTTGCACCATCTCCACTTCTTTCAAGCATGGATGTAGAAGTCTTGGAGTTAACTCATTGACTACCTCCTTCAAACTTTGATCTCTGGCCTTATCCTCCGCACACTCTTCTTCTTGAGTGGGCTCATGTGGGGTTTTAAAAACATGGAATGCTAGGTGCTCATCATGCACTCTCAGCAACAATTCCCCTTTTTCAACATCTATCAATGCTCTGCACGTAGCAAGAAAAGGCCTCCCCAAGATGATGGGAGTGTTAGGGTCTTCCTCCATATCCAGGATGACAAAATCAACTGGGAGAAGAAATTTTTCCACTTTTACCAGCACATTCTCTACAACTCCAAGTGCTTGTTGAATGGACTTGTCAGCCATTTGAAGAGTTATTCGAGTGGGTTTCAGCTCAAAAATTTTAAGCTTCCTCATAAGAGATAGAGGCATCAAGTTTATACTTGCACCAAGGTCACAGAATGATTTCTCAATAGTTATGTTTCCTATGGTACAAGGTATATAAAACCTTCCAGGATCATCCTTCTTCTCTGGTAGACCTCTTTGGAGAATAGCACTACACTCCATTGTCATTTCAATAATCTGTCCTTCCTTCAAGGGTCTTTTCTTTGTTAGCACTTCTTTCATAAATTTAGCATATAATGGCATCTGTTCAAGTGCTTCTAAGAAAGGAATATTGATGCTGAGTGTCTTGAATATGTTCAGGAACTTTGAGTATTGCTTATCCTCGTTTTCTTTTTTGAATCTTTGAGGATATGGAAGTTTGGGGATATATGGCTTCATCCCTTCCTTCTTTTCTTGTAGTTGTGTTTCAGGGATGTCCTTATCTCTCTTTGAGCTTTTTTCATTCTTGGTCTTTCTATCCTCTTCACTTCTCTCTTCTGTCTCTTCTTGTGGAACTTCTCTGTTGTGTTCTTCTTGATTGATGGCTTCCTTCTCCCTAGTCTTTTCACTTCCCACTATGATTGCTTTGCACTCCTCCCACTTTGTAGCTTTTCTTTTGTCCTTTGGATTGGAGATTGTATCACTTGGGAGAACATTGGTTGGCCGTTCAGCTTGTTTGGCCAATTGTCCCACTTGTCGTTCAAGGCTCTTCATGGTAGCTTCATTTCTCTCTTGCATTTTGACCAAGCTTTGAGTGGACTGAGCAATTGCTTGTATGGCTGCCTCAAGACTTGAAATTCTACTTTCATGATGGTCTATTGGTGGTATGATGGGGGTGGAATGTGGTTGCTGGAAGTTATTTGTAGGGGTAGTGTGGTAGTTTTGGGGGTTAGATGTTGGTGCGGAAATGCTATTTTGATGAGTTTGTGAATTGTGGTGGGGTGGTTGATATGTATTTTGTGGTTTCTTGTATTGATTATTATTAGTGTTTTGCTGGTCGTGGTTTGAGTAAGTTGTGTTTCTTGAGTTATTTTGGTTTGAGTTTTTCTGCCACGGTTGCTGGCTGTGGGTGTGGTTATCTCCCCATCTGAGATTTGGATGGTTCTTCCAGGATAGATTGTGGGTGTCACCATAGACTTCATTTTGGCCGGAGCTTTGGTTATGCACATATTGAGGTTGCTCCTGCTGCTGATCTTCTTGGTTTTCTTCATTTTGCCCCCATTTGGTTGATGGTTGGCTTGTATTCACTGTTGCAACTTGCAAGCTATCAATCTTTTTAGCCATCTGCTCAAATTGTTGTTGAATCTGCTCCTGCATTATCTTGTTTTGAGCTAGGAGGATGTCAACCCCTTCCATTTCTAACACTCCTTTCCTTAGTGATGGTTGGCGTTGTCTCTGATGGCCAAAGAAATATTGGTTGTTAGCCACCATGTCAATAAGATTTTGAGCTTCTTCTGCTGTTTTCATCAGTTGCAATGATCCTCCAGCTGAGTGGTCAAGTGATTCTTGAGCCTTTAGAGTGAGTCCTTCATAGAAGTTCTGTAGCTTGTCCCACTCAGTGAACATTTCTGGTGGACATTTCCTCAGCAAAGCCTTGTATCTTTCCCATGCTTCATACAGATTTTCAGCATCCAATTGCGTGAATGTTTGCACCTCAGTCTTCAGCCTGATGACTCTTTGAGGTGGATAGAATTTGGCTAGAAATTTAGTTATCAAGTCATCCCAACTAGTGATGCTTCCTTGGGGAAAAGTTTCAAGCCATTGTGCGGCCTTGTCCCTTAATGAGAACGGGAACAGCAGAAGCTTGTAAGTTTCAGGATTCACACCATTGGACTTGACAATGTCACAAATCCTTAAGAAGGTAGATAGATGTTGATTTGGATCCTCCAACGGTCCTCCCCCAAAAGAGCAATTATTTTGGACTAAAGTGATGAGTTGTGGCTTTAATTCAAAGTTATTTGTATTGACATTAGGGTTGAGAATGCTGCTTCCACAATGTCTAGCATTTGCAAAGGTATAGGAAGCCAAGACTCTCCTCTGGGGTTGACCATTGTTGTTGGCCATTCTCACTGGTGGATTTGTTGGATTTGTTGAGTGTTCCTCCAATTCATGATATTCTTCATCTGATTCTTCCTCTCCAGCAACATTTTTTTCTCTTGCTTCTCTTCTTAGCCTTCGGAGGATTCTTTCGTCAGTTTCATGAAAGGTAGGGATCTATCTTCTTGTATCTGACATACAATCAAAACACAAGAATCACACAATACCAGAAAAGCAATAATACTTCAATCCATGGCTGAAGTGAAATATTAGTTAGCTTAGGCAAAAATTCAAACAGTTAGTGGGTTAGTCGAAATTAGAGAAAAATAAAGAGAAAGTGCTTGATCTAGATCACCACCTCACTTAATCATTGTCAATCTATTCAATCCCCGGCAACGGCGCCAAAAAACTTGATGAGTATTTTGGTGAAAAATAAATTTCTCCCAAAACACACAAACCTAACCGGCAAGTGTACCGGGTCGTATCAAGTAATAAAAACTCACGGGAGTGAGGTCGATCCCACAGGGATTGAAGGATTGAGCAATTTTAGCTTAGTGGTTAATTTAGTCAAGCGAATCAAGATTTGGTTGAGTGTTTTGTGATTTGCAGAAATTAAATTGCATGGAAGTAAAGAGAACAGGGAATTAAAATGCTGAATCTTAAGGAACAAGAAATTAAATAGCAGAAACTTAGAATGCAAGAAAAGTAAATTGCGGAATCTTAAAGTGCAAGAAATGTAAATGGCTCGGAATGTAAAGGGGATTGGGAATTGGATTTGCAGAAATTAAACAAAGAAAAGTAACTTGCATCAAACAAAAGAGTAAAAGAAGGTTTGGGTTGAATCGGATCTTGAAGCAGTAAAGTAAATGAACATTGAAAGCAAGCAACAAAATGTAAATTGGGAATTTAGATCTCAGGACCCAGAGACTAGAAAACCAAGTCTAGATCTCAATGCCTTCCTAGATCCAACAAGAATAATTGCAAAGGAAATTGTAAATTGCAAGGAAAGTAGATGAGAATCAAGTAACAGAAACGGAAATTCAATTGCAGTAAATAAACAGAGAGATCTAAGGATGAGATTGAAACAGAATTTCTTCAATTCTTCAACCCAAGATCCAAGACAATTGTAATTGAAATTGAAAGCAATAAAACTGAGAGGAAGAGAAGTGAATTCTCCTTCCCCAAGACAAATAAATTAAAGTTCACTCAATATCAAAAGCTCTCCGAAAACTATTATGAAAATTCCAAAAGGAAAGCTCTCCGAAGAACTTGAATTCTATCCTATTTATACACTTTCTTCCAATGATCTTCAAGCCTTGAGTTGGGCCTTTGCTCTTGGTGGAATTGGGTTGAAAGAGGCCTTGGTTGATTGCTCTTGAAGTTTGGAGAAGAACCAAAGTGAACCAATTGAACCGGGTTGGAGTTTTGCAAAAGTTGGACCAAAAGTTTGAGCAAAAGTTAAGGGTCTAACTTTTGCTCTAACTTTTCATATCAGCTAACACCACTTTGCTGATATGAACGTTGGTGCCAACGTTAGGGGTCTAACTTTGGCCCTAACGTTGGCCTTACCTTGTGTACTTGTGGCGCCAACGTTAGCCACCAAGTTAGGGGGCTAACGTTGGCGCAAACTTTTGCTCCTCCTTGTGATTTTCATGTGCCAACGTTAGCCACCAAGTTAGGGGGCTAACGTTGGCGCAAACTTTTGGTGCCCAGGGAGGTTTTCTTCATGCCAACGTTAGCCTCAAAGTTAGGGGGCTAACGTTGGCGCAAACTTTTGGTGCCCAGGGGTGAATTTCATTTGCCAACGTTAGCCTCAAAGTTAGGGGGCTAACGTTGGCGCAAACTTTTGGTACCCAGGGAGTGATTTTCAAGTTCCAACGTTAGCCTCCAAGTTAGGGGGCTAACGTTGGGGCTAACTTTTCAACCAAAAGTTTGTGCAAAAATTTGATGCTAACTTTAGGTCCAGCTTTTTGCTTCCTGGTTCAATTTCACTTATTCCATTGTCTTCTCTTTACTCCTAGCTATTCCTTCTTGCTTCAACCTTTCTCCAAGCTTTCTTCACCTATCATTAATCAACCAAACACATCAAAGCTATGCTCATAATCATGAGATATTCATTCTATCATAATATGCAACAATTATAGCATAAAACCTCATGAAATGGCATGAATTCATACATGGTTGATTCAATCAAGGGAAACATGAAAATCTACTCAATTAGCTTGTTTATGGTTCAAGAAAGTGCATAATTCTAATGAAAACAAAAGAAAAAGACTAGTTAAAATAGGCTAGGATGACTTGTCATCAGGGGTAGTTAGAGTTTATTCAGTGCTCCATCATCTCAACGAGTAACCGTTCTGAGGTTACTATAAACTAGGCAATAATGATTCATTGTATCATGCTCAGGAATAAGGTGGAGGTGAAGCAAGTGATTCCATAGGAGATATACAACATTGCTTCCAATGCCTCCACCCACGCCAAGCTAGCATTCCCGCATCTCATCTTCAACCTATATGATGCTTTCAGAGTGTGCATAGAGCATGACACCCTCATTCCTATAGAGAGACCGATCTCCAAGAAGACCATGGAGTATGCTCAGGAGTATGCACGATCCCTGAGAGAGGAGTCAGTCCCCCCACCTCAATAGGAGCATCCTATGATGCCCTAAGGACACTATTTTTCATCCCAGAAGTATTGACATCAGCTGACCTCCTCCATTGATCAACTGAGGGTGAGTCAGGAGGGTCACAATGCTCTTATTCAGTAGGTTCTGGCAGAGCAGCAGAGTCAGCGCTAGGAGCTCTCACAAATGAGACTTAACTTTGGGCAACTGAGAGGATTTTCGGGAGCTCAGCCAGATGGAAGGGACGACTACCACGATGACTGAAGTGGTTGAGTTTTTTTTATGCTCTTTTCCTTTTTCTATTCTTATTTGTCATTTCCTATTTTTTGTTGCTTATTTTTTTCCCTTTGCATGACTTTCAGTATTTTTAGTTCTTCTAGCTCTATGTAGTTTATTTAGTTGTTTTAGTGTTTTATTTGTATTTTGAAAAAGATGTCTTATATACCGCTCACTGAGTTTGAATTCAAAAAAAAAAAAAGAGAAAAGTGGTGTAATGCATGAGAACTTGAGTTTATATTCTGAATTATCTTATTTATTTAGATGTGGTGGTGTTTTATCTGTGACTTTGAATGCATGAAAAGAATAGTGCATCTTAGATCTTAGAGTAAAGGATGTTAATTCATAAGGTACAAGACTTTAGAGAAGTATCATGGATTCTCTTCATTGAACAAGAAATTAACCCTTGAAGCAAAAAGAAATAGCAAAAGAAAAAAAATAAAAAATAATGCCCAAGGCTCTGATCATCAATGTCTAGGAAGGTTAAGAATGATCAAAAGCTCAAAAGAGTTATTTTCCTAGCCATATGCTTGTGGTGTGAATGTATCAAGGAATCCTTGAGACAAAGCACTTAGAGTCAAAGCCAAGTACAAATAAAGAGTATGCTAAAGGCTTTGAGCGCCATTAACAGAGAAAATTTAATAGAAAAATCAGAACTCAAAGAGTTCTCCCAGTTAAGTGCTTGTGGTGTTTCTGTGTCAAGTAAAGCTTGAGACAAAACATTTAGAGTCACGGGTAGGCTCAAGGTGTAAAGCAACAAAGAAAAAGAAAGGAAATGTTATTTTCAAGGATTAATTAGAAATAAAAGAGAGAATTTATAATATTATCTGGATTCTAATACCGAAGGACATTAACACTCCTGAGCTTCAAAGGATAGTGAGATGCTGAAACTATTCAGAATCACAGTGTCATTAACCCCACTCAGAGAATAGACAGGCGCTTAATTGAAAACTCAACTCTTAGGCAAACCCACATCTCAGGTTCATATTGTTTTCAGTTGCTTGAAGACAAGCAACAATTCAAGTTTGGTATTGTGATGTGTGAGCATATTTTCTATATTTTCTTAGCAATTTAGAAATAGATTTATTGATTTTTTATAAGATTTTGGTGCTTTAGACCAGTTTGGACGCTACTTTGATTTGCACTGTTGTTTTGATGATTTCAGGTGAAGTTTGGGCGAGTTGACAGAGTTCATACAGAAGAAAAAGAAAAAATTTGGATTTTGTCACCTGGCACCAAATGCCACGACTCGGCGTTTAATGCCAGGAGCTTCATAATGTGTGCTAGTGGCGCTAAACGCCACTACCTAGTGTTTAGCGTCAGGAGGCCAGTGAGTTCAGAAATCGTCTCTGTTTAGCGGCGCTAAATGTCGAGCCTGGCGTTTAGTGCCAGTAGCGCGTCCAAGAGTGTCTCGAAGGCTTTGATTTGGGTTTTTGTTCATTTAATTTTTAATTAGAAAAAGATATTATTAGTTTTTAGAATTCTAATTTCAAATCAATTAGGGTTACGTATAAAAGCAGAAAAGATTCAGCCCTTCGGGCTCTCTTCTCTCTCTCTTTCTCATTCTGCACTTTCATACTTTTTACAACCCTAGGTTTTTCTCTGAGCCATGAGCAACTAAACCTCCCATATTAAGGTTAGGAGCTCTGTTTATTTTGATGGTTTAATACTATTGTCATTCTACTTTTAATTAATGCACTAATTTAAATTCAAGGATTGGTTTTGTTCTTCATCATTGGAATTAGAGTATATTGGAAGATAACTCTTTTTCCAATTGAATTTTTGTTGAATCTTGGAAAAGTTAATTGAATAATAGCTTGAAATCAACTCTTCATAATTCTCTATTTACCTAAACTTAACATGATACATAACATATAATCATCTTATCTTTGGGTATCTAGGGTTTGTGTGGCTCAATAACTAGAATTGGATTTAAACCCCTAATCTAAATTAAGTGACCAAGGAATTGGCAGTTGATTAGGTTAGAGGAGATTAAATTACTAAGGAATTAGGGTTTAATCAATCAAAGGTTTCCATAAATTGAATCTTTGCATGATTAAAGTAGTTGGTAAAAATTGTTAATCCGAAAAAGTAAACATCTCCAAAACCTTAACTGTTTCTCATACAATTTTCACAACCCGCTCACTGTCTATTTTCTTCCATTCTCTTATTTCTATTTTATGAAATTTGAACCTAAAACACTCAAGTTAGTTTATCTGACTAGCTTAATCTCTCAACTATTGTTGTTCAGTCCATTTATTCTCGTGGGATGATACTCACTCACCTAAGTTATTACTTGGTATGACCCGGTGCACTTGCCAGTAAATTTGTGGTATTTGAAATTCGCACCACTTCGAGATACCAAGAACATGGAATACAACCCGTTTAAAGAGGTACTTTTCTTAAAAGATGATAGCAACTTCGAGTAACTTTCTTTTACTTTATTAAATTAAAGGCACTCTTTTCCTAGAAAACTAGGTTTTTAATGAGGCCCCACTTGTATTATTCGAAAACTCTTTTTTGCGATCTTCTACTTGAAATTTTGAATTGTTTAAAAGTCTTTTGAGTCTTACTCTGAATCCGATGATTACGCAAGAAAAACATCACTTTACTCGTTTAAAATCGAAATCGAACTAAAAGTAATGTTCGAAGCAAAACGATTTAATGAAGAAAAAGACATACGATAAGTAGTACAAAATGAAATGCTAAGCATTCAATAAGTTAATCCTAAACATAACGAGAATAAATAAATATTAAGTTCCAAAAAAGAAATGGGAAAGATACTACAAAAGTGTTACAAATACCCAGGTACCAACCTTAAAACACTTAAAAAATAAGTAAGGAAAATTGTATGTAAATTACAATATGGAAACAACTTTTCCATCAATAACCTTTTTGAAGACATCGACTTCGGAGACGTCCAAGTCGGGAGCCTTCAGTTTGACCTGTTCCAAGATATTTTTCTCGGCGTCAAAAACGCCGTCAATACTTAATAGCAGCTTGCTCGGCCTTCTTCACCGAAAGTTCAAGCTCTTCAAGTTTTTTTCATCAGCTCGGAAATCTGCTTCTTCAAGGTCCCCTCCATCGAGTCGGAAGGAGCCTAGGCTATCTTCAAAGTTTTTATGTCATCATCCAAGGAAGTTTGCTTGCCTTAAGAGCAGTAACCGAGCTATTAAGGTCTTGGACCTTGGTAGCGGCTTCAGCAATCATCTTATCTTTAGCAAGAAGTTCTGAGCGGAGACTCGTGATCTCCACCTCTACATCCCAGACATAAGTCACAGAACGCGGGAGCATTCTCTGAACTCGAGGAAGAATATACCCTAGAAGCATTTTTGCAAGAATTTCCCTGGTATCCTCGTCCATGAAGTGCTTATCCACAAACTCAGGAGCTTGTAATTCCTTGTCCAAAACATGCCTAAAGGGAGGAGGGACAGAGACGGCAACATCATCCTAACCAACATTCTTGGGTCACTTCCGGGATGGGGAGTGGACAGGAGAATCCTCCCTTACAACTTGTATCTCGGGGCTTTTTCCCTCTCAACTCCCTTCATCCCCCCGGGACTGGGACAGAAGACGAAACCATGTTGCCACCAACCGTGATAGGAAGTTGGGAGGCAAACCTTCTCTTCATTTCGGCGATAGCGGCGAGCACCCCGGCCATGTCAACTGAAAAACAAAAATAGAAAATAACTCATAAGATAAAAAAGTCGAAAATAAAATGGAGATGCAAAGAGTTGAAACATTACTAATGGCATTCCGAGCAGCTTGCTTGTTTATAAGAGTGTCCCTTAGGATTATCGGACGCTCATTCCCTAGCATCATTAACAAATTGATACTGAGGAGCAAGCTCGTCAGCATTCACATTGGAAAGTCAGATTTTCGGCGTGGAGACATTATAGTTCCAATAAAGATTAAATTTCTTAGCACCCTCCAAAATCAGAAAAAAGGGAGTGGTGCCCTCTATCAGCTCAATCTTAAAAATTTTTTCCTTGAATCCATGAAAAGATTCTTCAAACAAAGTAAAAATTTCTATTCGTGACACCTCGAAAAGAGATGAACCCGCGACCCTGAGACCTAAACGGAACTGTCAAAGTAAAGAAGTAGAAAAAGACCCTAAATGTGGGTTTGATATCCAAGAATAAGCACAGGAGCTCAAAACCTCAAATAATAGCCCAAGTATTAGGATGAAGTTGCGAAGGGGTACACCCCATGTGACTTAAAATGCTCACCTGGAAATCGAAAAAAGGGCAAGAGAATCCCAATCCAGGAGAACAAAGTTTCATAAATCCATAACCAATCCGGGACAGTACCGGCGTGCTCATTTATATGGCACAGATGGTTCCCGGATCTCGAAATAGAAAAAACATACAAATTGCTAATATTGGAATAAAAAATAATTCGAGCTTCTCGAAGATTATCAAGCTCTTCTTGCGTGATAGTGGAAGGAGTGGTTTGAATCTCCTCGGACACCCAGGTGTAGATGTCTACCTCGAGTTTGCTATTCATCCTCTGAATAGGGGCAGGTCGAGACCTCGGCAAATTTGCATCACCACGCCCGCGAGTCTCAATAACTATTTTCCTAGTCATCACCTACAGGGGCACCACCACTACGTCACTACCACTACCAGAAAGCGAAAATTCTAACACTACAAAATCTTGGCTAACCAAAAGATGCAAACAAATCCAGGAAGCACAAACAGTGGGGGCAAGCAAAATCATGGATTATTTGGAAAAAAACTCAAACAATGGTGTCCCAACTATATTTGGCCTAATCAAAAGAAAATGAACAAAGCAAATGCAATGGGAATTTAAAACAATGTCAAAAGGCATCAGCAAGCATGAAGAATGCACGAAGATTCCCAGACAGGGAAAACTTCAAAAGGGAATAAGCCACATGCAAGAACAGTCGAATAAGGGTACCAAAAATCACTAATAACCTTAGATAAGAATACTGCGGATGCTAGTTGGAGAAACACTGACTGACGAAAAACTCGACAGAGACGAATCGTAAGCAAGGAAGAAGTGCACTGAGAAAAAGGAAGAAACTGCTCGAATGTAAGAGAGAAAACTATTTGCATGCGTGAGACAGTTGTGATAAAAGATGGAAATGAAAGATAAAGTAAAAAATGAAAGGCTATTTAATTCCAAACTAATGTTGCATTTATTGCAAAGAGTGAATGGAACTGATGGTTCGTCGAAGGAGGGAATAATAACCGCTTTTGAAATTGAAGGAAACTATTCAGTTTCCTTCAATGAACCCCTCAAAATTCCTATCTAAAATGGGTCTGACTTCTTAAACTTAGATACCCTCGACCCAAGGACCTAGGTCTAGGAATCCAAGTTGGGGGCACTGTTCCGGAAAAAAGAGAACGTAACCGATGAATCGATTAAGGCCATAACCAACTTCACAGGGTAACGGCCGATGCCACAACGGCTATGCCATCGAATCTTGTAACCGCCGAATCTCAGCAATAATGTGCTACAGTAAACACTAAATGCCGGAAAAACGGTAGCTTCACAAGGCAAAGCTAAAAGAAAAAGGCTACCAACAGGTAAACACATAAGAATCTCACTTTACTACCTAGCACACTAATGACTTTAGCATCAGAGTGTCTTGCAAGTTTTTCACCCGACCTGGTTTTACACTTGACAAAGTTGGGATCTCTTGTCTCTACCTCTTCAGTTCATGACCACGCTTCAAGCACGAACAATATCATATTAAAAGTGATTGGTTGCCATTCTTTACTAGACTTCCTGATTTTTTCATTCTTTCTTTATCCATTGTGTCCGTAATTATTATATTTAGCGATACCTCTTACTAGAAGCTAGGGTTGTATATGATTTGGTTAATCTAAAAACCAAACCTATTTTTTGGTTAACAAAAATTTAATTTGGTTAATTAACCAAATTGATTTTATATAATAAAATTGGTTATTAATCGGTTAAAAAATTTTAAAAATAATTTTTAACCAGTTATAAAAATAAAAATCAATTTTAAAAAATAACCAATTTTTTTTAAAAAAAATCTGTAAAATTGGATTTTCTAAAAATAATTAAAAATGAGTTTTTAACCGATTAAAAATCGGTTTTTACAAAAAAATCAGTTAACCAATTTGAAATAAGTTATATAAAATTTAGTTTTAATTTTAGTTAACAAATTAAAAATCGTTTTTTAAAATTTGATTTTGGTTAACTAATTTTTAATAATATAGATATGATTTTTTAAATTATTTTATTAAATTAATTAGTTAAAATTTAATTATAATTTTTTATCTAATTAATCACATTTTAGATTTAAATGTACACTTCTACTAAAAGCGGACTTGAATAGTCTGATGCAAATGCCAAGATGTCATTCGCGGCTTAAAAATTGATTTTGATGGATTATTGGAATTATTTCTAGAGATGGAGTTGGAAGATGATATGTTTGGTTGTGGTGTTCTAACCTTTTTGCTAATGACGAGAAGATTCAATAAATTTTTTCATAAATCTAATTCAATATATTTTGCATAGAGCGAGACAATTTAAAAAAATTTTGAAAAAAGGTTTTTCACTGAAAGCGAAATGCTTTGTTATTTTTTTAAAAACTTTTTTGGCTAATAGCAAGATGATTATTATTTTTTAAATTAAAAACCTACCTCGTTAACTGAAAAAAGTTAGAAGAAAATACAGTGATAAAAGCAGGTAAAATAATATTGTGAATAATTTATAAACAACAACGAAAATCTCTCTCTAGCTGATAGATTTAACAATGTCAGTATTTTGCTGTATGCGGAATAATAATAATTTAGTATTATTTGTAGTTATAGTTGACTATTTTGTAATGAAAAACCTACTAAAATATTATTTTTTATTCCTATATAATACAGATAATCTAATTCATATGAGAAAACACTTATACTTTTTTCTTCTTCTTCCTGGAGTTGTGCTTTCAATTTTTCTTATCATTTTTTTTTAACTTCAATGTCTCATGTATTTTTTTTAACACAACTAAAAAATTGATTAATACAGACAGATTTACAGATAGATTTAGTCTTTATTACAGACGGATTTTTGGTTATCGATGAAATTACTGACGGATTTTATTCTTCTGTAAAAGCCTCGTCGGAAATTATTTACCGACGGATTTTTTTTCCTTCGAAAAATTACCGACGGAATCTTACCAGTTACCGACAGATTTTCCATCAGTAATTACAGACGGATTTTCCGACGGATTACAGACGGATTTTTCGACAGATTTTCCGTCAGTAATTACAGACAGATTTTCCGACGGATTTTTCGTCGGTAATTACAGACAGATTTTTCGACAACTTTTTCGTCGGTAATTGGCAACAGATTTTCCGACAAATTTTTCGTCTGTAATTTAAACCTTGAAAAATCATCCCATACTCTGAATACAGACAGAAAATCTGTCTGTAAATCCGTCAGTAAGATAAAAAAGATTTTTTTTTTTTTTTAGATTTTTCTATTGCAAAATAAACTAATTTTCATACAAAATAAATATACATTTAATACAAAATTTTTTCTAATTTGTATTCGAATATTTATAATATTTCAAAAAATAAACAAATTTATCGTATTATCAAATTAAAAAAAATATTATAAACAAGTAAGTCAATATAATTCAAAACATAAATAAAGTGTATTGATACATCAACTATAATTCAAAACAAATACCACTGAAAAAAAGAAAACCTATAGAATCTATACTGTAGCATACACTAAAAGTGTATAAAACAATCTGCTCAGAATCAGGTTAAATATAAACATAAACCTAGTCTAGAATTAAACTAAATAGAAAGTATAATCCCCAAGCAACATTGGATCAAATAGCTCTTCTGCTGTCCCTGATTGGAAATGCCTTCATGTCTGATTTTATTACAAGATATTAAATTGGATCAATGAAAGAAACAAAAGTTAGTTCATTATGCACATGCAGTCTTGGCTCATTAGACATTCTAGAAAATAGTTACCAGTATAACTATGCCAAAAAGATGAGAAAGAGAGAGGGAGGTAAAAATTTTTGAGAGGACTGAAACCGAAAGCACAAAATGTTAGACTTTAGAGTAGTGGAGTAAATAAATATGATACTATACTATATATAATGTACTAATGTGTCTTGCTATGAGACTCTAATCAGATTAGACAATTATCAAAGACAAATAGTTAAACACGCTGCATTGCAGTTGACCACAGAGAATTGAATTGAATTAATGCGCAAGAAAAAATAGTCAAGAATTAAGAAGCTTTTCAATATATACTATTATCTATTTATCTCTCTGTCACTCTTACATAGTTACTATAAGCTATTATTGGAACTTTCAATAATAACTTATAGTCAAGAATTAAGAAGCTCTTCAACATTTGCTAGTGATTTAGTAGGTCATTTAAACAAGTTCGAGATCAAATTGAGTCCTCTAACCAATTTCAGTAAAGTAAAGTAAAGAAATGAAAATCAATGTTTTGACTGAGCTAGAAAATCAATGTTTTGACTGGCAATTTCAAGATAAAAAAGTCAGAATAATATTCACTGAGCTAGATATATGCAAGGCATCAAAAGGAAGGGAAAAATGTAAGTGCATTCTATCACTCATCATACTAGACCCATCGTTATTTGGAAGCATAAATGTGACATTTCATCAAACATTTTGAAGGCCTAAATTAAAACAAAAAACTATGAATAATGAAAAAATATTAATCAACTTAACTGTACAAAACAGAAATAACTACACAAACCATTTCAGCAAAGTTTTAGTTGTATGAATGCATAGTTTTAGTTATATCTTGAATAGTTGAATTGTTTCTCATATAAACTTTGATAGATCCTTGGGCTTCTTTATTTTTTGAGAATTGGGCTTAATAGGATATTTATTTAAAGGGCTCTATCACCCCCCACACAGTGATCCAAATTTCAAAGGCCTTGATCCAAAAATAAAAGGATAAATAAGAAAAAAAAGATTAATTTAAACCTGTATTTTAAGTGTAAGATCCCTCTAAGAGCACCAACTAGATTCTGGGTCCTTAGTGTTTTGGAAGGAAACAGTGAATTGAAAAAAGAAAAGAAAAATCATGGTTGGTGGTACCTCTCTTTCGTTTCACTCCAGCTATATTATGCCTACCACCCCACTCCATTGCACGTTCTCAATCTCATTTTGTTGGCCCCTTTATGTCTATTCCATGGCTTCCTGCGTAGTAAAGTTGTGCCAATTTCAGAAAGCTATACACCTTAAAATAGAATATAAAAAACTATCGACAAATAACACAAGTATATATGTGTGTGTGTTACTTACAGCAGCTCCATCATTTCCTCCCAAAGAATATATTTCAAAATTTAATAAATACTTACAAAAAACAAAACTCAAACCTGCATTCATATAAGATACGCATTACATGACCAATCTTTATCACCTATATAATAATCTTCGTTTACATACTGTATAACCAAATCATAAATCATTTTTTCATTCCATAATTTGTAATATCCTATATAGAAATTATACAATAATAATCATGACATACTAACATAGAATGGAATGAAATTGAAAATTACAAACATAAGCACATACATAGTTTAGGCTTCAGGCTCCACAAAGTGGAAAATAAAGAGGAATATTAAAATGCAATAAAACAAACATAAGCACATACATAAAAATATTTAGGCTGAAGAATTAATTCCAGAGTCTCTTAATGGGAATTTCTAAACCAATTACGCATGTTAAAGATATCAAAATAGATTGAATTCACACTATCAATTATAGCCTATATCTTCTCTACAGCTGAATTCACACTATCAACAGAAGTACCCTCAATGGCTGCAAAGACAATTACAACAAATCATTTAGATATTGGATTTCCTTATGGCACAGTAGCAAGGAGTCAAGCTGGTAAGACGGAAGAGGCTCTACTTAAATGAAAATCCACCAACTGAGCCAATGAAGGATTCCTGCACATATAATTACTATGTGCTGGTCTCTCAATCAATCAAGTGCTACATATATAGAGTTAACAAACACTCATGAACTGAATATATTATATTGTGAATGAATTATATTAAATCAGCTATGACATAACTATATCAAAGTTAAAATGAAAGCATAATAGAAAATAAACATTTCAATTTGATCCATACAAGTTAGGCAGTAACTTAGGTACAGCCAGGAACAGAGGAACTTACTAACAAAATCATCTTCTTTTGAAGTAGGTATTATTATCTTAACCCCCAATTCCTCTTCTATCTTCTGTTGTGTGGATCCCTTGAAACAATATATCTTATAAATTTGCAGGTATATATTGATATGTAGGTTATTGATATAGGAAGAAACTAAGAAAACAGACCAGAATTATACTAACCCTTCATAGTAGGAGCCTTGGTCACAGATCTTGACTGATTCTTCGATGCCCTCAGAAACTTGTCTTTCGTCAAAACTGACATTGGAAACCAAAAAAAGCTCAGAAACAACAAAACATTAAATTCTTATTTTATTATTTAAATGTCATTCATGTTTTATACATATAGTTTGCTGTAAGCCATAAACCATGGGAACATATCTAGAAGATAAAGAGGGAGTACGATGTAAAGAGACATCAGGAATATCAACTAAAGTCATAAAAACTGGGGCATGATCAGATCCTTCTAGCTTAATGCTCCGTCCTCCTTTCCACCTGTGTGCACTGAGCATATCATAAAGTTAAAACTTATATTCTAGTGTCAAGAAAGGCATAGAGCACTAATCTTGATCATATGATACAGTACTGCTAAAGAACCACATAACTAGAAAGAAGATGTACAAATATATGTCAACTAAACAAAAGAAACACAACTTGCAAAAGGAAG
Source organism: Arachis hypogaea (assembly GCF_003086295.3). Taxonomy (NCBI): domain Eukaryota; kingdom Viridiplantae; phylum Streptophyta; class Magnoliopsida; order Fabales; family Fabaceae; genus Arachis; species Arachis hypogaea. The sequence goes on from NC_092048.1 coordinate 35,334,536, forward strand.
CAGATGATATTTGCAGCTCCCATGTACATAACAAAGGGCATGTTATGGTAGAACTAAATATTTAAAATTATTTTCCAAAATAACTCAGCATAAATAGCTTACAACTTACATCATATGCAATGCATGCATATTACCTTAGTATGCTTTCAGGTTTAGCCCGTTTATACTGTGTCAATATTGATCTGAACCATCTTCTAAACCTACACAAAATTCAGGTGAAGAAATGATTAGCAGCATATTACTGATATTTAGAAGTAGTGAAGTACTTCATATATAACTCTGCCGTTCAGCTTACTCATTATTGTCAAACTCAGGTCCTGCATCACATCGATCAATTGCAGATGGCGCAATGTTGAGATCACCAACAACAATTATTCTCCTTCCCATATGCAGAAGAGACTCCCATCTTTTCTAATAGAGAAACTATAAATATCAATGAAATAGAACAAGATAAACACTAAAACATAAAAAATTCTCGGCTCTTCAAAACAAAGAAACAGAGGAAACAAAAGTGAGTATAAACATTGATATTAACATATCCAAATTTTTGAAAACTAAATACAGTTTCCTAAGAATAATTTACAAGCCAGCATACACCAAAAATGTTAGTAAATTAGTACTGATTTGTACAAGTTTGAAAAGTAGACTTTGGGTTGCTGTTTCCATTGGCATAGCAGGCAACTACTGCAGCACCATGAATATCAGAAGCTGATTTTAAACCTTCTTTATCAGAAATGTCAAGAAGGTCCAGTTTACAACACCTTGTAGCCAGATGGCAACTGTTCGACTCTTTACCAGATAGTGAGAGATAGCCAACAAGGTTCCTTTCCCATAGAAATGTTCAATAAAAGAATTTTAGCAAGCCTCGGAAAGAATTAGCAAAAATGGCAAAGAACTACAAACAAGACTCGTTAGATTATAAATTGTGAATCTAACAAATTGAGCACAACTACAGGGACAGCTATTAACACTGAGTAACCTATCAAATCAAAATAATGTTAGGCAACGTCCTGTAATAAAAAATGACTACCTTATCAAACTACAGTTAGGGAAGATGTGCAGAATCCCTCTGAGGTAGGCAATTCCACTCTAAACTGCAAGGAAGCCATCATGCCCATTTTTCACCTGTCAAAATCATACCAAACCATTGTCCCTTTCATCTTTTATGCAGCAAATTGATTTGGGAATGGGGGTTGAGAAAAGAGGGAAGTCTGAGGGTTGGAAGATACCGGTTTACCAAGTGCTATTAAAAAGTGTACCCTGGCAATTTCATCATGATCTTTGAGAAAATATAAGTTACTTGAGACAAGAAATCCAAGACGATTGTGTCCATCAAGAGCATCGATAGCAGGCATAACAAAATTAACTTTTGAACTTTGAATAAGCTCCTTTGGCATTTTCATAATGTTGGTTATGACTGCATCTAGTCCATTGATGTAGTATAATAATCTAAAGATGAAACTAATGGAGATCTCCATGGCTGTCATTTAACTCTTGAACTCTCAATAATTAAGCAGCACAATAAATTATATGAAATTCACCTCTTTTACACTTTCTCCACTCTTCATAGAGAACAGTAACAAGAAAGTCAGACCAAATACCTCTAGCCTCCTCCATAAGAGCAGAAGCACAACTATTAGGCACCTCTCCACAAGATCCCTACTCCTTGAATAGTCGCCACTTCGATTTTGACCTAAACATCAAGACTGAAATTACTACCAATAGATAACAAGAAATCACAAGTTGATATCAATTCTGAAGGAAGAAAATGGAATCGAGAAAAAGAAAAGGCTTACCTAATTGATAAACCTACAACAAGCTCAATCAGCATCAACAGCAACAAGAAGATAGAAACTGCTAAGAAAAATTGATAAACCTAAAATTGGCACAGAAAAATTGAGCTCTAAGCACCAAAATCACAAAATCAGATTATACCTGAAATTGACTAAGGGAGCAAACGCAACAAGAGCGGCGGTGGAGAGAGCTCTATGACGACGGCGATGAAGGGAGCAGATGCGATGAGAGAAGCGGATGGAGCTCTGCAACAATGGCGACCAAGGGAGCAGACGCGACGAGAACAGTGGCGGAAGGAGCTCGTGTGACGCAAGAGATGACAGAGAGATTGTGCGATGCGAACGGTGGCAACGGCGGAAGAAGCTCGTGCGACCAGAGAAGAAGCACGCAGCTCGTGAGGAAGAAGCTCGTGTGTGAAGTGTGAATGAACGTGTGTGAAGTATGAATGAAGCTCGAGACACTAGGGTTAAATTAGCTTTCCATTAATATTTTCCGACGGAAAATTTTAAATTATAGACAGATTTTTCGTCCGTAATAATTTAATAAAAGGAAGCGTTTTTGTTTATTTAATTACAGACGGATTTTCCGTCTGTAATTATTTCTCACGGAAAAAAATTAATTTTTTCGACAAAATTATCGACGGATTTTTTTTCCGTCTGTAATTTATGCTAATTTATTTTTTTTGTTTTTCGATAAAAAATTCTTCTGAAATTCCGTCTGTATTTCTGTGAGATAAAATTCGTCGAAAATATCCGTCTGTAATAACTAGTTTTCTAGTAGTGTAATTTGTTTAGTATTGTGTAACGAGTTTTCTTTAACTTCAATGTCTTATATTGCGCAGCTGATGGTTGATGTGGACATATTGAAAGCCACAAAATTGTAATAAAATATTCCATCAATCAAACAAAAATTAACCCAAGAAATGATATTATTTTTTATTATATTTCAAGGTTTTTAGTTTCTACGGCTTCAGGTTGCATATCATCTCTAAAGTGTGCTACTTCCATTTTTTTATGGCACTACAACAAATAAAGATTTTTGCAATAGTCGAAAATCGTTGTCATAGATCAAAAAATCGTTCCTAAAACTTTAGACGACGCTTTGACAACGGTTTTTGACCTGTGGTATATGCGGCCGTTGCCAATACTCAGACAACGGTCTTTTCTCTAAGGCAACGGCAACCAAAAAACCGTTGCTATAATTACTGACATAGACAACAGTTTTGACAACAATTTTTAAAGAACGGTTTAGAACTGTTAATGGATTGGCAACGGTTTAAAACCGGTCTCTTTCATGACGTAACAATTTAAAATCATAACTAGATAGGCAACGGTTTTAAATTATTGTAGTTTTGTTGTTCATAAAGACAACGGTTTGAAAGTGTTGCCTTTGGTGGTATTTTTTGCAACGGTTTTAATACCATTGCACCTAAAAATATTAAACTTTCTAATTATAAACATAACTATAATCACTTAATATTGTAATATATAATTCACCATATAATAATTATATTTTTTATATGAAAATACAATTTTACCTTCGTGCCGACGCAAACACTCCACCGGGAAGAATAGGTGTAGAAATCGAAGGTAACCAAAGCATTCGCTCCTATGTCTAGACGTACAATAATACTATTGGACCATTTATCTCCTTTGTATCATAGCGCGAGGCCCAACACAAGGACTTATATTGATATGTCAAACATACCGACCCCAATTGTAAGAGCTGATTTTCGAAAAATTTCTCAACAAAAAAAGTACTTACAGCTCACCATTGACATGGACTTGTCGGAAAATATAGTGGTCCTAATTAAGGAGGTCCTAATTAAGCAAAATATATGACATTAGACATAGCGTTGCACAGACTCTGGAATGTCCAATGCGTCTGCATCATAGATTTGTCTGATCTATGAAAATTTGATCACACTAGATACATGATCATTTTTGCCTAACGGTATCACAAAACTCACTACTCAAACAATACTATCTCACTACTCAAGCATTTACACTACCCTACCTCGTGTTAGAAAATTATTATTTCCTGATCTATTTATGGGCAATACGTATATTAATTATAATCGAAAATTAAATTATTTCACATTAAATGACTTATATAACGGCGATCTCATTTATTGTCATAAATGCTTAATTAAATAAGTCATTATTACTTTTGATCTAAAGTTAAATGAAAATAAAAGCAAATATTCTATTTTATTTGGGTTTTAGGATTTATGGGTGCCACACTCAAATATATATAATAACTTCAGGGTTTTAGTTCCTAACATATTAAAGCCTCCTCTGCAGTTTTTTTTTTCAATAAGTGGAGTTGTGATTCAACCCTAATAGGGATACAGAAGACTTTGGTTGAGGAAGGTCAAAGAACTCAATCATACTCACGAATTCAGTTATGCTTTTGTGCTCTTAGCTCTTTTTGAATGATTTAACATGGATGGTCTTGGAGTTGAGCAATCTTAGAATTTCCAACACCTCGGACATGCACACAATGAAGAAGGGTGGAATTTATGGACAATGCGAGAAGAAACCCGATGACATTTATACGGTTTAGATGTGGGAGACAGCTTCTCCCAACATGCATGGCACACACGTGGCGCAGTCCCATGCTTCTCGTGGGCTTCAAAAGCCTTTTGCAGGAGTGGCAACGTCCCTTGTAGGTCCTGGGACTCGTAACTCCTTCCCGTCTTCTCGCATTAACCGAATTGCCAGCGTCACGTTCTCGCCTATAGCAAGAAGCTTTAGCCTACCATGAACGCGTCCATCACTGGGTCGAGCCACTGAGCTGCATATCACTACAGCCAAAGTAATATAGAAAATAATTTATAGTCATTCGCAGGTTGTTTCAAAAAATAAATAAAAGAAAGTGATATTTCTTTTTATGTAAGATGTCTAAACAATATTATTATTTTCTCTATTTATAAAATATAATTTTGTTTTTGTAAGCTTAAAATGATCAACTATTTAATTTATTTGACCAAAATATTATTTAAAAATTAGTATAACTATATAAAAATTAGTAATAATGATTTAATTAGTTCAAATAATAATAATAATAATAATAATAATAATAATAATAATAATATACTTATTATTATTTATTTTTAAGTATTTTAAGTTAAATATTAATATAATAAATTAAAACATTTTAAATTACGTGATAAAATATATAAATAAAATTTATTACAATAATATATTATTATTATTATTATTATTATTTAAAATTAAACAAACAATTATTATTAGTTTATATATATATAATGATTATTGATGAATATTTCGTCAAGTGAATTAAATAGTGAATTATTTTAATCTTACAAAAAGTGGAATGTATATTTTATAAATACAGAAAATAAGAGTAATATTGATACGAGCACAAAAGATGCAGAATTATTAAGTGAAAAAATACTAATAATTTCATAAAACTTTTGACTTCTTTTATGTTAGTTTTGATTTCAAGGGTTCTCAAGTTGTTATAACCATTAGTGGACCATTATTGTAATTTTAATATTTAGTGAGACTTTAATGTACAATGAATTATTTAAAATGCTTTTCATCTACTTAGCAATTTAGCTTTTTTAAATGTCTAGTTGTTGTTTTTAATATAGTAGAGCAATCAATATTTAGTGGATTGTTTGATATATGTTTGCCATTCACTCAGTAGTACATAAAGAGACCATATTTCATATGTAACTATGTAAGAACATAAGTGTATAATATTATAAATATAATTTTTGAATTTTTTTTAATAAGAAAGCTTTTCTTTTGTTCTCGTATAGAGAATAAATTGTGATTTTATCATTAAAACAATCTATACCGATCAAAATCAAGGCCTTTCAATCACCTTCTCATTTATTCTTTAGCGTAACATTTATATTCTTCTTTATAATTGGGGCTGAAAGCAAGGTTTTGAAAATCGAACCAGTTATTGAATTGTTCTAGTTATTGATTTATTGGTTTATAAATTTAACTAATTTGATTATGGTTGAATCGAAAAAATTGTTTTATAATAAAATAATAAATAAAATATAAATAAACACATTAAAATATAATTATAATTTAATATAGACTTTAAAATATCATCTAAATTAAAAATATTATATAAACCAGAATATTATGATCTCATTCAAATACAAATTCAAGTCAAATAACAAAAATAATCAACTAAACATAAAATGCCAACATCCAAGTTTGTCATCAATCATATTTATTCATATTCACAATTTTATCACATTCATTTATATTCACAATCCCTTACCTTATTTAACAGCACAAAAATTGAATTCAGTGAAACCATTTATCCACTTGAAATGAAAATGGCAAATAAAACACCTGCTCTGAGAACATCAGCAACAACATCCTCTGCTGATTTTATATACTTCTGATATTCATAAACAGTGGCCACTACATGTTATGATTTAATATTAGGAAGGGTATGAGTTATGCCCATTAGAATTACTTAGTCTTTTAAGAATATAGATAAGAGACTTTTATTAATGTATTAAAGGAATTAATAAATTGATATTGAACTTGGTTCAATTTGGAGTTTCTCTCCCTAACTCAAAGAGGAAGTTCTAACATTGGTGCTCTCGTTGAGAGGTTTCTTCCATTTTTCATGGAAAAACAAATAACTCAACAATCTGAAGATACATTTCCATTCAATGGAAAAGATGGTTATGGATGGACACCTGAGGAGTAGAGATTCATAGAGGTGAAAAGAGGTTTGAAAGGGAAAGCTCTAAGATGGTTTCAATTATGGAAGGCGCTCAATTCATTTGCCAATTTAGAAACATTCGAAATTGTGTTCTATCATCGCTACCAACCGGATATGCGTCCAAGCTTGCCAGAATTGCAGAATGGAAAATTGATTGGAAAGAGATTAAAGCTAGACTAAGGCAACAACAGCAACCACCACAAATTGATCAAGAAGCAACCAAATCTCAGCTATCAACAGAACAAGACTCGCAATAGCATCAACAGAAATTCAAGAAAAAAGAGAGGCCGAAATTGATGCAAATTCAGATTCAACAAGCAATTTAGCAACAAATCCAACAACAGATCACAAATTCAATTTCACAAGATCCGTTCACAAATCAACAAGTTCAGAATATGAAATTGACGAAGAAGAAGAATCAGATTTCAATTTTGAATTCCAACCACAACAACAATAAGAAGAATCACACAGAAATTGTAGATCAAGCACAAATTCAAAATTTAAATCCAGAAATTCAATAAAAAATAACTCTAAATCATCTAAATCCAAAAAATCAAGTATGCTTAGAGACAATTGCAAAGAAAGTAGCAGATCGCAACAATAGTGGGGAAATAAGAAAACTTTCAAAGATTAAAGCAGAACCGCTTTTTTCATGGGGTCTTCAGCAGCGGCTTTCGGCCGGGGGTGACTTCTCCTCTCTTGCAACTTCGGTCTCTCTCGCATCCTTCCTCACGTGACAGCGACGATGATGGCTTTGCGCAGCTCCAACAAACCCTAGCAATGGCGGTGATGGATTGGCAGCGATAGAGGAACGGCGGCGACACAGCAAAGGCTCCCTCCTCCCCTGCGGTGGCTACGATTTTTGAAGGCTGACTTCGCAACGGTTTGTGGCTGCGCGAACAGAGCTAGCTGATGTTAGCACAGTGGATGTGACGGCGGCGGTGGCTGGACGAAATTTGTGCCAGAAGCTCGAGGTGAGTCAGACTGGAGACGTGAGAGGTGAGTGGTAGGTGCCCGAATGTCGATTAGGAATTTGTCAAAATAAGAATCACTTCGTTAATAGCATAGTCCCAACTAACAAACAACTCGCAACCAAAGTTAGAAAAATCAAGGGATGTCACAATTCAAAACCAATATAAATTCCGGGAGCTTTAATTCCCGAGTCGTCTCCCAAGGACCTAGTGACCAATGAGTGCGCAATTTCGGTTGTGAAGGTGGTGGACGAAATTGTGATCACATCAATGTAGTATTCTTTGTTGTTGTATGGAATCATTATTATGGCACCTATGTGTGGACACAACTCCGTTCAACTAACCAGCAAGTGTACTGGGTCGTCCAAGTAATACCTTACGTGAGTAAGGGTCGATCCCACAGAGATTGTTGGTATGAAGCAAGCTATGGTCACCTTGTAAATCTCAGTTAGGCAGATTAAATTGGTTTATGGATTTTCAAATAATTAATAATAAATAGAAAATAAAATAAGATAGAAATACTTATGTAAATCAATAGTGGAAATTTCAGATAGGCGTATGGAGATGCTGTGCTCCTCTTGAATCTCTACTTTCTCATTGCTTTCATCCAATCCTTCTTACTCCTTTCCATGGCAAGCTGTATGTAGGGCATCACCATCATCAATGGCTACTTTCAATCCTCTCGGGAAAATGGTCCTATGCGCTGTCACTGCACGGCTAATCGTCTGGAGGCATCACCCTTGCTGATGGCTACATCCTATCCTCTTAGTGAAAACGTTCCAAATGCTCTGTCACAGCACGGCTAATCATCTGTCGGTTCTCAATCAGGTTGGAATAGAATCCATTGATTCTTTTGCGTTTGTCATCACACCCAGCCTTCAGGAGTTTGAAGCTCGTCACAGTCATTCAATTCCGGAATCCTACTCGGAATACCACAGACAAGGTTAGACTTTCCGGATCCCCATGAATGCCGCCATCTATCTAGCTTATACCACGAAGATTCTGTTGGGGAATCTAAGAGATATGCGCCCGGCCTAAGGTAGAACGGAAGTGGTTGTCAATCACGCGCGTTCATAGGTGAGAATGATGATGAGTGTCACGGATCATCACATTCATCAAAGTGTTGTGCAACGTATATCTTGGAATAAGAATAAAAGAGAATTGAATAGAAAGTAATAGTAATTGTATTGAAACTTGAGGTACAGCAGAGCTCCACACCCTTAATCTATGGTGTGCAGAAACTCCACCGTAGAAAATACATAAGTGAAAGGTTCAGGTATGGCCGAATGGCCAGCCCCCTGAATGATCACAGGATTCAAAATACAATCCCGGATTTTTCGTTATGATAGTAAAAAGTTCTATTTATAATAAACTAGCTCCTAGGGTTTACATGAGTAAGTAATTGATGCATAAATCCACTTCCGGGGCCCACTTGATGTATGTTTGGGCTGAGCTTAATCTATCCACGAGCTGAGGCTTTTATTGGAGTTGAACTCCAAGTTATGACGTGTTTTGGGCGTTCAACTCCGGATCATGACGTGTTTCTGGCGTTTAACTCCAGACAGCAGCATGTACTTGGTGTTCAACGCCAAGTTACGTCGTCAATTTCCGAATAAAGTATGGACTATTATATATTGCTGAAAAGCTCTGGATGTCTAATTTCCAACGCCGTTGAGAGTGCGCCATTTGGAGTTCTGTAGCTCCAGAAAATCCATTTCGAGTGCAGGGAGGTCAGATTCCAACAGCATCAGCAGTCCTTTTGTCAGCCTTCTTTCAGAATTTTGCTCAAATCCCTCAATTTCAGCCAGAAATTACCTGAAATCACAGAAAAACACACAAACTCATAGTAAAGTCCAGAAATGTGAATTTAACATAAAAACTAATGAAAACATCCCTAAAAGTAGCTTGAACTTACTAAAAACTACCTAAAAACAATGCCAAAAAGCATATAAATTATCCGCTCATCAGAAGGCAACAAGATTTTCAATGAAGATATAAACAGTTAAAGAAATAAAAGAACTCAAAATTGCAAGTGATGAACTAATAAAGGAATTTAAAGAACTAACTATGTAACATAGACAAGTAAGCTATGAAAGTGATTGATGTATGTATGTGTGTATGATTCAAAGCATCAATCAAATCTTGGCTTGGAATGAGCTAAGGGTCCTTTCTTTGTTGGAACCACAACTATGATAATTGTAATGGATTAATCTCACTTAGTTTAACCCTCACATCGGAGAGTAAGTCAAGTAAGCATAATTGTTCTTAATCCACAAATCCTAACTCACTTGCTAATTACCTTAGCAACAAGTTAGCGTTAGTGGAAACAGGAACAATTAACAATCCAAGAATTATCACTAAATGTTGGACATTCTAACTCTAGGAACCCAATTGCTCATTTTTCCCAAGCCAAGAGGTGAAAATTTAGTCCATAATCAAAATTGACATTTTCACAAACACTTGGTGGGCATAAACTCTAAACATAGAAAAATTCAAAAAGTGCTTGAAACTATGAGCAACAAATGATCAAAAGCAAAAATAGCAACTCAACCAAGCATATAACAATCATCAATCATCAAAATCATCAACAAGAAATTAATATTGCAAAAAGTCTATATATTAACACTATAACTTTAACCACAAGAAAGAGTATCAAAATTGTAACTAAAAAGAGTAGTAATTAAGAGATACTTACAATGGAGGCTAGCAAAATCCAAGATAAAAAATGGAAATGGCAATTGAAATGTAAAACCCTAATATAAACCCTAATGAAGATGAGAGAAAACTTAGAGAAAAAATAAACTAAAGCCTCCTACTCTATTCTAAAAACTATCCTAATGATATGCTATGTATCCACTATGTTTGCCCCCTCCAATATGAGCTATTGGCTTCAAAATTGGGCCTCCAAACCATCAGAAATGCATGTCACGTGCATTTTTAATGAAGGCATGCGCAGACACCTGTGCGTACGCACAGACGTGTGCGCACGCACACTTGGCCGAATTCACAGGTTGTGCATACGCACAAAGGGTTATGCGCACGCACACTTTGCGATACTTTGGATGCTTGTGCGATGCGCCAGATGCTGTGCGCTCGCACACTTGGCTTTGATTTGCTTCCTGTCCGTACGCACAAGTGGCTGTCCACATGCACCCATCGCTTTGCTTTTCTTCTTTGTTTTTTCATGCTTCCTCCTCTTTGCATGCTCCTCTTCCATTCTCACCAAACCAATCCTACCTTATACATCTGAAATCACTCACAAACAACATCAAGGTATTGAATGGAAGGAAAATAGAATAAAATAGGTTAAATTAGACACAAAAGAGCATGTTTTCATAATCAAGCACAATTTAGGAGGAAAGCTCAAAAGCATGTTATTTAATGGAATAAGTGTAGGTTTATATGATGAAATCCACTCAATTCTAACAAAAAATTATCGTAAAATATGGATTCATCAGTGAAAGTGGAGGCTCGAGAGGAGAGGAGTGGGTCTGTGCCTCTATGGGTGACTAGGGTTCTCCATTGGCCCTTTCAGCATGCAAAACGCATCGTTTTGCCCAAATTTCAAAAATCGGCTAGGTCACGATTCGGTTCAGTTCGACCGACTGGTTTCTGTCCGGTTCGACGGTCCAACTTCGATTTTCAAAATTGACGATTTTACTTTCTGTCCGAACCGTATTTACCAGTGGTTCTCGGTTCGACCAATTTGACCGCCGATTCGAACCGTTTTCAAAACATTGGCTGAAAGTGAGTCAAGTCAGCTCATGAGCTAGCTCAAATTTGACTTGTTAATAGCTCGATAAGCTAAATTTGTGAGTTGGTGAGCCAAGCTTGAGCATGGAATTGAGCTTATAAATTAAATGAGTCGAACTTGAGCTTAGATAAGCTCAGTTCATTAGCTCGTGAGATGGTTCGATTATATATATATATATATATATATATAAATTTATTAATACACATATTCTATATCCGTTTAACCTATAATTTTAGTATTATATAGTAATATAAAATTATATATATATATATATATATATATTACTGATCTTAATTATTTAAAATTTTATATTTATTTTTTATATATAATTTTAATGTAGGACACAAATAAAAAATTTATAATTATTGATAGAGAAACAATATATAAAATTTATCTTTTTAAATATTTTTTAAAATATATATAATTTATTTAGAATTATAGATTATGTTCTTATTATTTGAGTCAGCTCGTGAGTTCGAGCCAGCTTGTGAGCTTTCGGTGAGTCAAGTTTGAGCTTAAGAAATAGGTTCAATTGTTAATGAGTTGAGTCGTGAGCCAAGCTTGAGATTAGTCTAGCTCAACTCAGCTTGACTCACTTCCAACCCTATTTACAACCAGAAAAACTAAAAAAGAAAAAAATATTTAGTTCCCCGATACTCATTAATTATTCGGATATTTCGTAAACAAAGAGGGAAAAGGATTCGATGGTCCCAAAACATTTGGACCATTAAATGGTCCCATAACAAAACATATTTTTTAAGTTTTTTAATAACTGCTAAATAGTCCTTATCTAATTTTAATTACAAATTAATCCTTTATATATTATTTAATTATAAAATCTATTTTTATTTTATAAATTATTATTTATTATTTATTTATCATGTTTATTAATAATAAAAAATAATAACGAATTAGATCTTCTATTAATTGTAATAATCTTTTTGGCAATCCTAATCGATTAAAATTTTATTCTTGATCCGTTACATCCGTATAAGGTTGTGAAATCGTGTTTCTTAGAAAATCAATCGATTGGATTCACAAAACAATCCATTGAGTGTCAGGTTTCTCATAATTCAATCGATTAGAATTGATACACAATCGAATGAATTTTTCAAGATATGTGGGCTTTCTCTTATTCAATTGATTGTTCGTGTTACCCAATCGATTGAACTCATGTCTAGCAATATGGGTTTTCACACTTCAATCGATTGGCTGTGTTATCTAATCGATTGGAATCATAATATAATCGATTGAAGTTTGTACAAATTAATGGTATTTTTAAATTCAATTGATAGGTATTATAATACAATCGATTGAAATGTGGGTGAATAAGGTTTTTTCTGCATTCAATTGATTGGTGTTATAATACAATCGATTAAATTTTCATCTGTCCTATATATTATGCCAGATAACTATCCGTGTTCAGCCTCCCTCCCTTTTTTAAACATAACTCCATTTCTGCATAACCTCTCTTCTCTCTCTAAATCCAGAAAACTTCTCTCTTCATCTTCTCCAATCGCATCAACACCCATTTCGAACCACATACATATTATTAATCCTCATCCAAATTCCTACAAAATCCACCGAACTAATATCCCCAAAATGGCCAGAACTAAAAACGCAAAGAGAGCTAGGGTTGAGGGTGAATGTTCTGCATCCGCCAGACTAGTTGCTTCATCCCATTACATGGCAAGGTGGTTGCCGTCTCTGAGAGCATTGAATAAATATCTGGAGAAGTTCAAGTCAATAGTGATTGTTCCTCCCAGGTACATAACAGTCGATTTCATTCATGGTAGACATTATAATTTGGTCTGGAATGCTTTACAAACACAGCACTTGGTTAGGACTATTTATAGTACTTTAAATTATGTTGTTCCTAAAAGTGATAAAAAGATGAGGAAGTAATGCCGCTGATTGATTTTGATTTATGATCACAGCATTATAGAGTTATTTTGGAACAATTAGTTGAACAATGGAATTTAGTTTATCACGGGAAAAAATTTAATGGAGGTATTGCGGCAGATGAGGAATGGGGTCAATATGATAGATTGGTCAATTTGCAGAGTATGTAGTATAAGGATTCACACATGGATGCTAGAGATAATATAAGTTGTAGTGATTTTGGTAATGAGCAGCGTATAATGATGTATTTGTTTTCATATGTGTTGATTTCAAGAAAATATAATCACGGAATCTTGTTTAATGAAGATATTCTAGTGCTTTAGGATATGTTGACTGGAAAGGAGATAAACTGGCCTTATTTTATGGTTCACCATATGCTTGAAATGAAGAGTGAAAAATCAAGTGTTGGTTTAGGATATACTTGCCAATGGACGAAGATTTTCAAATGACTTGAAATTGACTTGAGTGAAGAGAAAAGTATCGTCTTGAGTAATGTAGCCAAGATTGATGATAGCGTTCTAAGGCCAATGGAAAAATATCCGGATGCCCAAGAACCTCAGGTACAAGGACAACCACAAGACCCTGAGGTGCAAGCACAATCCCAAGAATCCCCACCACCACCGCCTCCTTCGCCAACAATGTGAGATTTGATGGATGAATTGTGAAGGATAAGATTATACATTGACGGACAATTTGCTGAGATGAGACAGCATCAAGACAGGCAAACTAAAGCTATTAATCATCAAGGGGAAGCAATTGATCTTCTATACACTAATCTAGGCATTCCAAACCCAAAGGGCATCATCCTAAGGCGTAGAAATTGAAGGAAATGTGTTGAAAAATGAAGAAAATCTGTTGCAAGGGCTTGTAAATATTTGAATTGTTCTTAAAATCAATTGAGATATGCAATCAATCGATTGGAGTAGGAAACCAATTGATTGAAGAATGCGGGAAATCCACTATGGTATGTCAATCGATTGTTTTGTTCATGAAATCGATTGAAATATCTTCAATTATGCATTCAATCGATTGGTTAAAGTTTGAACACATGTGTAGTGCTATTCAACTAGATTCCTCTAGTTTTCCTTGATAGTTTCAATCGATTATTTTGTTCCTGTTTTTGTTTTCCTATTAGTGACCCGTCCATCACCACCACCACCACCACCACCATCATCATCATCATTATTATTAGATTTTAAGTATTTATCGACTTAAAATAATTATAGATAAGATATAATCATATTAATTTAAAACTCAGTTGGTTCAATTTTAAAATAAAAATTAAGATAAAATTTAATTTATATTTGATTTTAACTAAAGATAAGATAACATGATGATTTTTAAGATTGCTTACTTAGTTTAAAAATTAAAAAATAGATAGATTTAACTACCTTTATTAGGTATACATATATAGTCCCTTAGCTCATTCTGACTAACTTTTTATACTTTGACAAATTATTCCAAATATTGTTCATCCAACCAATTTTACTCATATAATATTCTTCAATTGATATCAATGATGGATATTCCTCCTAACGAGGATTTAGTGCCCAATCATGGATATTCGTTGGTTCGGTATACATATCGCCATCATCTAAACCATTAGCTTCCTCTTCCATAATGTTGTTGTCTATATCCTTTTGCCAACGACATGTTGTCTTCTTATCTCCTTCCATTTGATCAACACTACAACGTTGCCGCTTCTTCTTAGATGGTTGTCTTGAGCTTATATTGGTTTGATGCACATACGGATCGCTACTTTTGGCTACACCTGACTAAGGTTGCTTACTGCCTTCCTCTGCAGCCTTGTAAGATGAATACAATCCCATAATAATGTCATGTGTCTCTTAAAATCTTTTTGGAATTTTAGCTGAACAACGGCCAATTATTTAGAAAACTCCATCAAGGCACTTTGACGACTAATAACAACAGCATTCCTGGTGAACCCACTTGCATCATTGAGTGCTGATTTCATCTTCTTTGTCCATCTATCCAACACTAATGACCGGAGAATCTCACAAATGTCTCTGTCAACCATAACTTTCACAATATATTCGCAAAGAATTCCAAATGACTCCATTCTTAAACAAGAACACATGAAGATAATTTCTTCTTGATGAAATTCAACAGTCCACAGAAAATCGGGTCTCCCATGCTTACACACAATGTACTTTAAGCAATCATCGTGATTCTTTATGTTTAGCACCCGTGTTGATCCAACTCTAGAAAGAAAAGGCCAAAACAATAGAAATATCTCCTGAGTATATACTTCAGCAGCAAATCTCTCTAGTAGCTCTATACAAGTCTGCATGACAGGCACCCCACGTGTAGATTCATAATCATCATTAAATTTTTTAAAACGCAAGTGTGTAACACACCTTTGAAAATGCTCTACAAAATTTGTCAAATCATACCGTGACCCCACATACCTTGCCACAACTGAGTGTAAACCTTCACATCTTGAGGTAGTTCTAACACCAGTAAAAAGCTTACCTCTTATATATGCAGTAGTCCACATATGCTTCTCTTCATACATGTTGTTCACCCACGGCTTATCCTCAAGGCCAAATTCTTCAATAAGATGAACCCACTTCTGCTTAAATACGAGAATCTTGTAGTCTCCCAACATAATTTTCCTGAAATTAGATGTAAATGATGGATTTCCAACATTGCTAGTCACATTTCAAATAAGGTGCCAAGTGCATAATCTATGTCTGACTTTGGAAAATACATCTCTTACTGCATTCCTAATCGCCATGGCCCCGTCAGTTACTATTGAAGTCGGGGTCTTACCCTTCATTGCAAATATGAGCTAACGTAGGAGCCAAATATATCAGTAGTTTCGTCCACATTAACGCAGCAGCAAAAACAATTGTTTGGTTGTCGTGGTTAACCCGTTGAATATGACTAATGGATAACTTCTTGTATGTGGCATCAAAAGTAATAACATCCCCGAAGAGTTGGTAGCCTAGTTGGCTAATCCCATCAAACTAGAACAAGTTACGTAACAAACCTCTTGAATCATGACATGCCTTAAAATTTAATTATGGATCCTTCAACCGCATATCCTCCAACTTCTTCAACACTCGTGTTGCATCACCAGGAACTTGATGCCTTTGCCTTGCAATCTCATTGTACATATCTCTGGAATCATAGCCAATAAATTCATACCCGCCTGCTTGGCTAGCTAGAAGACCAAATATATGTAAAGTGCTAATCCCAGACTTTAGCATGTTCATCATTTGCATAATATCTGCCTCTGATATTTTTCAGTAGGCAGGCAACATAGCACTGAATTGTGTATCCAATAGATTATGGTTGTGTTTGTCAGAGAAATAAAAGATATGCCACCTTCCAATTTCAGGTACAAATTTAACATCCATTTGGGCTTTACACCTAGTTCTTGTTTCGAATCTAGGCTCCTTCTTTCTTTTTTCCATCGTGTAATACTTCTCCTCCCTAAATCCTTGCCTATGACATACAAACTTTTGTTCGTAAACCTCGCCAATACTATTCTTGAAAGTCTTACTCTTCCTTGCACTAAAGCCCTTTGACTTTGAGTATTTCAGATAAAAATCAAATGCAAGTTGCAAAGTAGAAAAGTGATATCTACCAATTTTCTCCACACAATTTTCACTGAAATTCAAAATTGTAATTTCTTGCATGGATTCAATCGCATAAGCAGCTTCAAGGGTATCTTCTGACGGATCAGATTTAGAAAAATACACTCCCTCGGTAAATTAATCTCTGAAATCTTGTTCGGATTCATTCTGTTCATCCATCATATCTTGGTCACAAATTAACTCTTCTTGTTGGTTAGTATCATCGTCCTCCTGGTACTGCTCATCCATCTCAGTGTCCGTAAATATATCTGACATCTTAAAAATGTCCAATGAAAAAGAAATTTCAGTACACTACGTCTTATAACATTAAAAAAAAAAAAATAGCTTCCAATATTACATCAATATCCTAAATCCAAAATGATTACATAAATGTATTGTTTTGCCATATAACCACGTAAATCAAAGCAAATAAATTCGATTTACGCTCATTTTATTTTTTTATTGGTATAAAATGAGATAACTACATAAATTTTGAATAAAATATACTAATTATGTTATCTTTTTAATTATATTTTCATTAACAAATTTTTATTTTAATAATACATATAATATAAATATTTTATATATACACATATAATGGTTACATACTAGTACATTTTTTATTTTAAAAAAAAAATTAAAAAAATAAAAAATGTTAAAAAACTGCTGGTGTTTGATAAACCCCATTTGTAGGGTTTATCTTGTATTGATTTTAAGAGATTTTAACACCTTTTACCCACATTTATTCAATGAATTAGCATGATTTTGTGATTGTCCCCTTATTTGTGCTTAGATGTGAAAACATGCTTTTTAGCCCTTTAACTTGATGATTTTAATCTCCCTTTGATTCCACTAGATGCCTTGATGTGTTTGTTAGTGATTTCAGATTGAAAAGGCTAGGAATGGATCAAAGGAGTGAAGAGGAAAGCATGCAAAGTGGAGAAGATCATGAAAAGCCAAAGAATTGAACTCGCCCATGGACGCGCGCGCGCACCTGGCGCTTACGCGCACCTTGCGAATTACCCCATGGACGCGTACGCGTGCTGTGCGCGTACGCGTCGATGCTGGAATATGATTTTTTAAGTGAATTCGCACCCAACGAATTCTGAGAGTTGTGGGGCCTAATCCTAACCAACTTTGGCACCTAAACTGCTATTTAAAGCCAAGGATTGAAGAGCAAAGGGAGATTCATTCATTCACACACATTAGGATTAGTTTAGAGTTAGTTTTAGAGAGAGAAGCTCTCACTTCTCTCTAGGATTAGGATTAGGATTAGTTTAGTTCTTAGATCTAGGTTTTAATCTTTGCTCTCATCTACTTCTACCTTTCAATTCCTTATTGTTACATTCATCCTTCTTCTATTCTTTTGTTGTAATTTCCTCTATGTTGTTCTCATACTTTATTGTAGATCTACTATTGTTCCTTCCATTTTCTTTCCATTCAATTCAAGGTAATTCATAATAATTGTGTTTCTTTTGGTTGTTGTTGTTAATTCTTTGCAATAAATGTTATTAGATTCTATTCTTGTTGTCAATTTACTACGCTTTTCTTTCATGCCTTCTAAGTGTTTGATAAAATGCTTGGTTGGATTTTAGTATAGATTTTGTTCCTCTTGGCCTAGGTAGAGTAATTAGTGACTCTTGCGTTATCTAATTCCTTTGTTGATTGATAATTAGAAGTTGCTAATTGATTTGAATGCCTCTAAAGCTAGTCTTTCCTTTAGGAGTTGATTAGGACTTGAGGAATCAAATTGATTCATCCACTTGACTTTTCTCCATGGTTAGAGGTTAACTAAGTAGTAGCAATGAACAATTTGTGGCCACAATTGAGGAGGATAACTAGGATAGGACTTCTAGTTCTCATATCTTGCCAAGAGCTTTGTTAGTTGTTAGTTTATTTTTTTGCCATTTATATTTCTTGTCTAAAATCTCAAAAATCCCAAAATAACTCATAACCAATAACAAGACACTTTATTGTAATTCCTAGGGAGAACGACCCGAAGTTTGAATACTTTGGTTTATAAATTTTAGGGGTTTGTACTAGTGACAAACAACTTTTGTATGAAAGGATTATTGCTTGGTTTAGAAACTATACTTGCAACGAGATTTCATTAGTGAAATTCTAAACCGTCAAAAATCCAATCATCAAAATGGCGCCATTGCCAGGGAATTGCAATGGTGTTGTGTTATTGGTTATTGTATATATGTGAATATTGTGAATATGTTTGCTTTTTGCTTCTTTGTTAGTTTTTAGTTTGTTCTCTTTATTTGTTACTATTTTTTTGTTTTTGCCCTCTCTTGCTATCATGAATTCTCACTTTGGCTATGAGTATAGTTACAACTATGTTGTAGGTGATGAGAACTATAATGAGAATGTGTATCAAGGATGGGATAACCAAAGGTGGGAGGAGCCATTTGCATATGATCAATCCTCTTGGCAACAACCTCCACCAATGCACTATGAAGAAGATCCATTCTATGATGCATATCAATCCAATGGCTATGGTGAATCACCTTGCGACTTTCAAGAACCACCACATATGCCTATGAACCATATCCTCAACATAACTCTCAACCATACTCACAAGCCCCTTCTTACCAACCACCTTCATATGACCCTAATCCATATCCATCCTACCAACAATCATATGAGCCATATGAACCACATATAGAGCCACCACCATTCCAACATCAATATTTTCAAGAGCCACCTCCTCCACATTATTACCAAGATGAACCACATCCAATATATGAAAATTTTCAACCACAAGATGAATACTACTTTCCACCGCAACCTCCCATGGAAGAATACTCATCTCCATTGATCCAAGAGCCACATGATCCTGATCATATTATCCAAGAGGAACAAGAGTCAAGGGATCGTCTCAAGGAAGCATTGGATCAATTTCAAGCAACCATGGAGTGTGTTGTGCAACAAGTGGAAAGAGTGGAAAACATTGAACCACCACAACTCTACCAAGAAGAACCACCTTCCTATTATGAACCCTTCTCCCAAAATGATGAAACCTTCCATCCACCCCAATCTCTAATGGATGAAACCCTTGGTGTTCTTGTTCAAGGGCAAGAAGAGATGAAAAGGGATGTGCAAAAATTCATGGCCGCCTTGGATGCGGTAACAAAGCAATTAGCCTCCCAATGCTTGAACACTCAAGGAACTCCCATGGCTACATATGGAGAATCAAAAGAAGAACATAGCATGAAGGAGAGATCGGAAACTCCGGTGGAAAAGGAGGAATTCCACTTTGTGTTAGAACAATTGGAGGAACCTATGACTATTGAAGAAGAGGAGGAAGTGGTTGAAGACTTAGGAGATGCGAAACCTCCATGGGAACCTAGAGTTATAGAAAACTCCTCCAAGAAGATTGAAGTTGATGTTGAAGAGGAGTGTGCACAACCTGCAAGGCATATCCCATATGAAGACTTGGAAGGAATAAAGCAAGAATCGAGTTCCCTTGGAGATAAAGATCAAGCATCAAATCTTAGTGGTGGTGAATCCTTTGAACTTGAAGAACCTTCTCCCGATGAAGAAGAAAGCGATGTGGAGGTAGATTTCTCTCAACTTCCCATTTATGATTTGAGTGATGGAGAAGAGTTAGATGAAATTGACAAACAAAGGATTGGATTTGAAAAATCTTGTGAAGAGGTGGAAGTCCTTAGAAAAAGAAGGACGGGAGTTGAGTACGCTTTGTCAAGATCCTTGGAAGCTTCTTTGCCTAGGTTGTCATATATTCCTTCACTTGAGTAGGTAAAATTCATTTCTATTAGCTTTATTGTCCCACTTGAGTATGGTTTGCTTGAAACAAATGGTCAACTTAGGATGATTTGTGGGATAAAGCATAAGAGAAGAATGTTTAGTGGTTGGCGTTGCAAATCAAGGCTCATTTTGGTTGATACTTCAAAGCTTAGATGCAAGGGTTGGGTAAGTGCTCACTTGAATGGGTCTAAAAGGAGAGTTTGGTATCACCTTGAGAATTTGGTGCACGAAATTGTGATGTCCAGTTTCGAACAATCCCTGGCAACGTGAGCAACTTGGTACGCGTAATCGTGATTACACTTTAATTATGTAAAACTCATGGCTCTTTCTTTCCCTGGCAATGGCGCCAAGAACATGGTGCCAATACCATGGTTCACAACTTCGATACAACTAACCAGCAAGTACACTGGGTCGTCCAAGTAATACCTTACGTGAGTAAGGGTCGAATCCCACGGAGATTGTTGGTATGAAGCAAGCTATGGTCACCTTGCAAATCTCAGTTAGGCAGATATAAATTGATAATGGTGTTTTCGAATACTAAATAATAGAATAGGGATAGAGATACTTATGTAAATCATTGGTAGGAATTTCAGATAAGCGAATGGAGATACTTTCGTTCCTCTGAACCTCTGCTTTCCTGCTATCTTCATCCAATCAGTCTTACTCCTTTCCATGGCTGGATTTATGCAAGGGCATCACCGTTGTCAGTGGCTGCATCCCCTCCTCTCAGTGAAAAATATGCTCACATGCTCTATCACAGCACGGCTAATCATCTGTCGGTTCTCGATCATGCTGGAATAGGATTCACCCTCCTTTTGCGTCTGTCACTAACGCCCAACAATCGCGAGTTTGAAGCTCGTCACAGTCATTCAATCATTGAATCCTACTCGGAATACC
This sequence comes from Arachis hypogaea, assembly GCF_003086295.3. Taxonomy (NCBI): domain Eukaryota; kingdom Viridiplantae; phylum Streptophyta; class Magnoliopsida; order Fabales; family Fabaceae; genus Arachis; species Arachis hypogaea. The sequence goes on from NC_092048.1 coordinate 35,355,955, forward strand.
ACAGATAAGGTTTAGACTTTCCGGATTCTCTTGAATGCCGCCATCATTCTAGCTTACGTCACGAAGATTCTGGTTAGGAGATCTAAGAGATATTCATTCTAGCTTATTTCATGTAGAACGGAAGTGTTTGTCAGGCACGTGTTCATAGGGGAGAATGGTGATGAGCATCACACATAATCATCACCTTCATCATGTTCTTGGGTGCGAATGGATATCTTAGAAGCGAAATAAGATGAATTGAATAGAAAACAGTAGTACTTGCATTAATCTTTGAGGAACAGCAGAGCTCCACACCTTAAGCTATGGAGTGTAGAAACTCTACCGTTGAAAATACATAAGTGAAAGGTCCAGGCATGGCCGAGATGGCCAGCCCCCATGGTCTAAGAACTATGCGTTCCCAGATGTCTAATACAATAGTAAAAGGTCCTATTTATAATAAACTAGTCACTAGGGTTTACATGAGTAAGTAATTGATGCATAAATCCACTTCCGGGGCCCACTTGGTGTGTGCTTGGGCTGGGCTTGAGTGTTGCACGTGTAGAGGTCCTTCTTGGAGTTGAACGCCAGCTTTTGTGCCAGTTTGGGCGTTCAACTCTGGTTTTGGCTCCTTTTCTGGCGCTGGACGCCAGATTTGGACAGAAAGCTGGCGTTAAACGCCAGTTTACATCATTTATTCTTGGCCAAAGTATGGACTATTATATATTGCTGGAAAGCCCTGGATGTATACTTTCCAACGCAATTGGAAGCGCGCCATTTCGAGTTCTGTAGCTCCAGAAAATCCATTTTGAGTGCAGGGAGGTCAGAATCCAACAGCATCAGCAGTCCTTCTTCAACCTCTGAATCTGATTTTTGCTCAAGTCCCTCAATTTCAGCCAGAAAATACCTGAAATCACAGAAAAACACACAAACTCATAGTAAAGTCCAGAAATGTGAATTTAACATAAAAACTAATGAAAACATCCCTAAAAGTAACTAGATCCTACTAAAAACATACTAAAAACAATACCAAAAAGCGTATAAATTATCCGCTCATCAGAATTCCTCTTGCTTACCACCTGGATGGATTAATGATGATCAACTTCAAGACGGGTGCGAAAATAAAGTGTGGGATCTCGGATCGCACAAAGAGAATCAATTTTGGGAGCCCCAAGCTTGTGAAGAACTCCATCAACACTTGGCTCAATCCATAAGAAATCTTGGGGCACAATGGAGAACTAAGCATTGGTGGGAGTTCCAAGATGAATTCAAGCACAAGCCACCTTGAGAGGAGCTCCCCATAAGTCCAACTTAAGGACAATAAACAAAAGTGCTAGGTGGGAGGCACCCCACCATGGTAACTTCTTTTCATTTTCTCTTTTGTAAATATTGGTAGAATTAGGTTAATTTCATGTTTTGATTATTTTGTTGAGTATATTTGATAGTTTAGTATGTTAAATAAGGTTTTAAGGTGTTTTGGTAGATATTTGGAAGGCTTGGTTTGGTGCAAAAACATAGAAAAATTTTGAAAAACAGAGTACCATCCACGCATACGCGCACTGCACGCGTACGCGTGCCCAAGCTTTTTCAACCATCCACACGCACGCGCACATGACGCGTCCGCGTGGATGCAGAAGTTCCACCCCCAGCCAAAAACCTGAGAGTTAGGCCTGCACTGTGCGAAAATTGGGCCTAAGGCACAAACCAATGCGTGCGTACGCACACCTGGCGCGTACGCGCCTTTTGGCAACTTGCAGATTGACGCGCAAGCGCACCGTGCGCGCACGCGCCGATAGTGCCACCTGCCCTCCTGGTACATTTTCCAGAGAGTTATGCCCACGCTGCGCCAACATTGTGCCTTTGGCACAAAACCACTCGCGCGTACGCGCACCTGACACGTACGCGCCACTCTCGAAATAAGCCATCGACGCGGACGCTCTCTGTACGCTTACGCGTCGCATCCATTGCACCATCATCTGCGCGCGCGCCATGTGTGCGAACGCGCAGACGCCCTTATTTCAAACATTTCTTTTCTGCTCCTCCGTCCTTTTCTTTCCTTCTCCCTTCTTCTTCCCTTCTTCTACCCCCCATCCAACACTCCCAAACACCATTAGTAACCATTTATTTTAGTTAGCTAATTAGTTAGTTACTTAGTTGATTAGTTAGTTTCATTTTATTTTCTCTTTTTCATTACAAGTGTTGGATTATTACTTTTGTTGACATATATTGCTGCCTATTCCTAATTGTATGCTATCTTAGCATAATTGTTTCTGATATTCATTGTTGGATTCCATTGTTGAGGTTATATTTTGCTACTTGGTTTTGAGTCTTTCATGCTTACCTTTTAAGAATTCCAAGTGATGAGAAATGCCCACAAGCATGTTTAATCTTCTTGAATTGCATGATTTGGCCACCATGTGATTTGAACCTTATTCTATGATTAGGCAATATCTTGATGGATGATATTGTGCATTTACCTTAATGCATTGTATTTCATGATCATATGCATCTATATGTTATAGCTTGAATGCTCTCATGCTTCTTTAATACTTGTTTTGCCTTACAAGTTTACTTAAAGTATTTCAAGCACACTAGGATAAGTGTAACACCCTAACTACCAAAGCTCACGCTTCCGGCTGCGCAACTCTGATAGCTCGGACATTACGACGACACTTATATTATTTAATACTAAAATATGAGCCTGTTTAAAACTTTAAAACGCAATACCGCTCCCAAAATACTTTCGTTCGACAACGTACATCCATAGATACCATATAACTTACAAAAACTCATAAAGGATACATCCATATAGATACATATATTTATAGATAATATCACAAGTAGTATTCAATATAATTCCTATCCCTCTTACAGAATATCTCAAGATAAAGGCGAGGGTACAATAAATAATAATCTAAAGCAATACAGAATATCTCAACAACAATTAAATAAACTCTTCGTAACTTCTGCGCCCATATCCTGAAAGGGGAAAAATGTAGGGGGGTGAGAACATCATCCTCGAAAGGGTTCTCAGTAGAGGGTTTTTGGGAATTACTATAATAGGATACGTGAAGATAAACCGTACCAGTGATTAATAACCGACTTATGCCTCATTTCAAAAACAACGGTTTTCAATAAAAGTAAAGTCAGAAATCTTTTCTGAAAGAGGAACCGTTCAATTCTCGAAAACATCAAAAGCTTTTCAAAAAGATTTAACCATGCTGAACCAAATTAGCATTTCATACTTTTCCAAACCAAAAGCACAAAACCGGAACCAATCATCGGTCCATTTCATTTCAACCACGGCCCTAGGCCCAAACAATCCAACCATCAACCAATCACCACCATCCAATAGAGTCCCAGATGCAAACACAGATAGAAAGTTCAAGCATAAACAAACAGTTACAGCAAGTAGAACAATTAGCAGTTAATCACAAAGGCAAACCATGTACAATATGCACACCCAAACAATGTCACATAGATGCATATGATGCATGCCTGTCCTAGTGGCTGATGATATCATCTGTCGGTTACCAAGCCAACCCGACGTGTCCGGTAGCTAACCCGGACACAGTCTTTCTGTTGCGCATTATTATCATTAAAGGGTATCTGCGCTCTGTCGCCATTAGAGGGTATCTACGCCCTGTCGCCATTAGAGGGTATCGGTGCCCTGTCACCCTTACAACCGAAGAGAAAACACAAGCATATTCACATACAACATTCATCTCAGCCATCCGGCTCACGGTTCAATCCAGAACCAGCCAATTTATCAATAAATACAGCCCTTCGGCTTAAACTCATAATTCATAATCAGCCATACGGCCCACAACGCATTCGGCAATTAGCCATAGTTCAATAGCATACACAGCCATTCTGGCTCATAACAAAATAGTACTTCCACCATTCAACATCATCAAATTCATAAATCGGCATTTAAGCCATAAATCACTTTTCTCAATTCATTTCACTTTGAAATCAAATTTCAACTCTTTTCAGCCTTGGCTTTAAAGATCTCATTTCTCAAATCATCTCAGGCTCATAAGCCAAATTTACTCAAAGTGAGTTTCCTTTTTAAAACAAAGCCACTCTCGGCATTCTCTTTCCAAAACTTCCAAAACCATGGCAAGTTAAGGATTTATTTCAAAGTATTCAAAACCACCCATCCAACAATGGGATTTTATAACAAAAGCTTCTCGGCAGAGTCCCAAGTCTTTAGGGAAGGTCAACCTATATCAATTCCTAAAAATTCATTGAAACTCTTAAAATCATGGATTCTAGGCTCAAGTAAATAAAACTGAAATTATTATGAAACCGACCATACAAAATCATAAGTTCTAACCCGGTCCAAAAATCAACTCAATGGAAAAGGAACCAATTCATTTGAATTAAACCACTTTCAGGTTTCTTTTTGGAACCTATTTTTCTAACTCTTCCAAAATGCCTCAAACTTAATTACTCAATCAAAAGTCTATATTTCTTTGAAATCACTAAAAGCTCCTTTTTATATTGAAATCAATATTAGAGCATCATTCTTTCCTTCAGTGGTTCAAACGGTAAAAATAGTTCATTTCTAAATAAGTCGAACTCAAGGCATAAAGTTCGCTAAGTAAATTAAGCTTGAAAACATAAATATTCTCTTAATAAATCAAATAATACAACTTCTCAAATCCAACCCTTTTTAAATAAATTTTCAAACAAGACTAGGATTTTGTAGAAATTTCGGCAGCACCTCCCCTAAAACTTGGACTTTTGCCACCCGGTTCGGGTCCCAACTAAACCGTTTCTCATTCCTGTTCAACAGCTCAAAACCAGAAATCAATTCAAAAGCAAGCTAAATCCAATAGTCGCCTCAGTGGCATATCTCAAGGAAACCATTTCAAAACCAACTCAATATCAACCGATTTAACTCATTTCCAAAGTTTTAAAGAAACGGTTTAACAACAAATCATTTGTCAAAACCAAGCCAATTAAAGTAAACCAGACTGGATCCAAAAGAGCATTCGATATTTCACATTGTCAAAAAAATCAACTAAATCCAAATCAATTCTCAATGGATTAAACTCGACCTCAAATCTTTAAAGGAATCAACTCAAAATCATTCCGTTTCACAAAACCGCACAACAAACCAACCAACAAACATTCATAATCAATCGAGACAAATCAAACCATACATAAGGCCGATACAATCACCAAATACACAATATCTCACATTAGTATCCATATATAATAATTCCAATACATAAAAGATAGTTTTTGAAAAGCGCCCCTACCTCAAAACGCAATTCCATAACCCAAACGCCTCACAGAGTCCTTTCTGCCTCAACCCGAACTGACGGCAACCAAGACCTCAGCTCCCAGTCACGTTCGCAATAACCATAGCAACACTAATCGTAACATACAATAATCAGGACTCGACCCCACGTTATCAAAACTCATATTCAATAACCGAACACAACAGAATACTAACGCGAGATCATTCGAAACATAATTTCTTACCGAAACAACACAATGAGGCAACTACGATTTCGAACCGGCCCGACAACAGCTCCGACGGCAGCCAGAAGCTCCGATGGATCGACTATAAAAACCACGTAGCATCATAACCTTTTCGAAATCCAAAAAGAACAGAAATCACAAATTTAAAACCCTTAACGGCAGAGCATTCTCCGGCGGCAGAGGTAGCCTCAGCTTCAACTACTCGTAGCAGCAACAACAAGCCTAACCATGACATGCCATAATTCGAACTCAGCCCGCAACTAAGGAGAAGTTACTGAGCCAAGCGGCGGCCCTGGTAGTGATTCCAGCGGCGGCAACTTGCAGCAACTCCTAGCACAACAGCCGTATCACAACCCTCATGGTAAAGATGAACTGTAATGGATAAGGAAACTGAAGACGGGTTAAAGCTTACTGAACGACACCAGCTTTGGTGGCGGTTTCCGGCGGCAGCAGCGTTAGCTTCGCACAACACGGCGGTTCCAATGGAGGCGGCGCCGGCGACGCAAGCACGGCCGGGCACGGTGGCTGGACTCCCAACTCAGCCTCAGATCTCCCGCGTCTACTCTGCTCCTGGGCTCTCCCTCTCTGCTCTACCATAAATGATGGTGACTGTCTTGGTGGCAAAGGTGATGGCGGCACGGTGAGGACGCCGGCGTTAGCACACGGCGGCGCAGCGGGTCGCGCTCCTCGCGTCACTGGCCCGCATCCTCCTCCCTCACTGTCGCGCATTTTCTCTGGGCTCCCTCGACAGCGATGACTCCTCAGCGACGGCGAGCAAGGATGGTGCTGTCTGCATCAAGGCACAGTGGCGGCGGCGCGCTCCTCCTCCCCTGGCATTCCCTCCGTCACAGTTCTACTCCCCACAGGAGCAACAGGCGCGGTCCCCCTCTCTTCCCCTTCCCTGATTCTGCCTTCCCCTTTCTTTGCTTCGTTTGTTTCTTTCTTTTTTTTTTCCTTTTTTCCTCTGCGTGTGGGTGTCTAGGGTAGAGGGGCAGCAGCTGCTGCTACTGAGTGTGGGTGGAGGGAACCGGGTCGGGTAATGGGTCACTGGGTTAGGGTTTTACTTTCTTTTTGAAAATTAGGGTTAGGGTCACTTTTGTAATTTCACTTAAAAATAGGGATAATATAGTAATTGAAACTCAATTAAATCCAACATTAATTATCTATAGAAAATACTATTTGTTCATCACTTTCACAAATTATTTTCAATACAAGGTCCAAATCAAATAACTAAAAGCAATATAATTAAATCATTTATTTTCTAAAGTAGCAGTATTAATATTTAAAAATATTAATTATTTAATCCAAATTATTTAAAATCCTTATTAATTCATAACTATCAACTTTATAATTCAAATATAAAAATAATCCAATAATTGTGAAATTGGATAAAAATCGTAACTTATCTCAAATCAATAAATCAAAACTTGCCTTAATTATCTTTAATAAAATAATTTCTGAAATTAAGGCTATAAGTAACCATATGATTTGAGACTTGATCATAATAAGACTTTTCAAAAGTTCTGAGTCTTACAATAAGTGAAGTGTATATTTCTTTTATGGCATCACTTTTTATGCTAATGTGTGTTCTAAAAGGCGCTTAATTTAGAACTCACATCCCTACTTTCACTAATGTCACACTTATTCACTCACTCAATTCTAGTGATTTACCTCATTTCACCAATGTATGCTTCCTTGCTTTTGTCTCTTCTCATCTTATGGTGTTGTATTTCTGTTTTTCATGATGGATGCACCACAAGCAATAACAAAAGTAAGTCTAAAAACACGCAACACCGATTGATCTATCAGCTGAAGGTAGCAATCTGGAGAGTCGCCGTACCCCCTTGCTCATCTTTGAGTGCACCGAGGACGGTGCAAACTTTTAAGTGTGGGGAGGTCGTCCGACCGGTCGGTGATTTTGGGTGACAAATTTCTAATTCCAACACTTTTGCATTTCATCTTAGGTTTTTAGGATTTTTATTTGTATTTTTCCTATTTTTGCATACATATATAAAATAAGCTTAGTCAAAATAATGAAATTTTTCAAGATTTCTATCTATAGGGCATCTCAATTGATTTGAGTGAAAACTTTTCATAAAACTTGCTTGAATTATATATATTGTGGATCATGTTTTGAGCTAAGAACACAAGCAAGTGAGACTTGAGCCTAATGGTATGGTTACATCTTATAACCACTTATTTTTCCTTCTTGTGTGCATTATTCTCTTTCTATGATTGTAATCTTTGATTTGTTTGGTTCTATATGTCCATTATTTTGTGTATACATGCATTTATATGATTGAGGCCATCATTTCATTTAGCTTACTTACCCAAATGGCCTTACCTTTTATCTTCCTTTGTTAGCCAACTTTGAGCTTACGATTAACACACTTTGTTCTTAATCTAGCACATTACAAGCCTTAAAGTAGAAAACAATAAAAGTCCTTAATTTGGATCTTTGATTAGCTTAGGCTAGTGTGTGTGGCTATCATTCAAGTGTGGGAACCTTGGGACATCGAGGGAATAAAAGGGTAGTTTTATATTTTGTTGTAAATATTGAGAATTGGGTACATACTCATGTATTGATCAAATGTAAAATCTTATGCATTGATGCTCTTGTATATAGAAATAAAAAGATGAGAAAAATAAAAGAAAAAGAAAAATAATATGGAAAAGAAAAGAAAAAAATAGAAAAAAAAGAAAAAATAAAGAAAAAGAAAGAAATAAAAAGGGGACAAAATACCCCAAAGTAAGTTCAATAAAGACCAATACATAAGTGTTGTGAAATGAAAAGAAAATGATGAGTATGTGAAAAAGTGAGAAGAATGGGTAGTTAGGTTAGAACTTAAATTGTATAGGATGTCGTAGGTTAGGTGGGAGGTTTAAGCTTATCAAAGATTCAAATTTCAAGCTCACTTGATCAAATATGCATCCTACCTTGACCCTAACCCCATTACAACCTAAAAAAAGACCTCATGATAGATGTATGCATGCATGAAATATATGTTGATTGTTAGAAGAAGAACAAATCTTGAAAAGCATGAAATAGGGGAGAATTGAGTGAATCAACCCTAAACACTTGAGCGAATAGAGTGCAAACATATCCGGTGAGGGTTTGATGCTCAATTACATGTTTTCACCAACAATCATCACTTTTCATGCAAGTTTATAAAAATATTTAATAACTCGATTCAATTGTAGATTAGACTTGCTAGTCCTTAGCCCTTGTGCATATATGCTTCTTGCGAATTGATTTATTTTGACCAAGCACTTGCATTCATATAGATAGTTGTAAGGTTTATGTTGTATTGATTTTAAGAGATTTTAACATCTTTTACCCACATTTATTCAATGAATTAGCATGATTTTGTGATTGTCCCCTTATTTGTGCTTAGATGTGAAAACATGCTTTTTAGCCCTTTAACTTGATGATTTTAATCTCTCTTTGATTCCACTAGATGCCTTGATGTGTTTGTTAGTGATTTCAGATTGAAAAGGCTAGGAATGGATCAAAGGAGTGAAGAGAAAAGCATGCAAAATGGAGAAGATCATGAAAATCCAAAGAATTGAACTCGCCCATGGACGCGCGCGCGCATCTGGCGCTTACGCGAACCTTGCGAATTACCCCATGGACGCGTACGCGAGCTGTGCGCGTACGCGTCGATGCTGGAATATGATTTTTTTAAGTGAATTCGCACCCAACGAATTCTGAGGAGTTATGGGGCCTAATCCCAACCAACTTTGGCGCCTAAACTGCTATTTAAAGCCAAGGATTGAAGAGCAAAGGGAGATTTATTCATTCACACACATTAGGATTAGTTTAGAGTTAGTTTTAGAGAGAGAAGCTCTCACTTCTCTCTAGGATTAGGATTAGGATTAGTTTAGTTCTTAGATCTAGGTTTTAATCTTTGCTCTCATCTACTTCTACCTTTCAATTCCTTGTTGTTACATTCATCCTTCTTCTATTATTTTGTTGTAATTTTCTTTATGTTGTTCTCATTCTTTGTTGTAGATCTATTATTGTTCCTTCCATTTTCTTTCCATTCAATTCAAGGTAATTCATAATAATTGTGTTTCTTTTGGTTGTTGTTGTTAATTATTTGCAATAAATGTTGTTAGATTATATTCTTGTTGTCAATTTACTACGCTTTTCTTTCATGCCTTCTAAGTGTTTGATAAAATGCTTGGTTAGATTTTAGTATAGATTTTGTTCCTCTTGGCCTAGGTAGAGTAATTAGTGACTCTTGCGTTATCTAATTCCTTTGTTGATTGATAATTAGAAGTTGCTAATTGATTTGAATGTCTGTAAAGCTAGTCTTTCCTTTAGGAGTTTATTAGGACTTCAGGAATCAAATTGATTCATCCACTTGACTTTCCTCCATGGTTAGAGGTTAACTAAGTGGTAGCAATGAACAATTTGTGGTCACAATTGAGGAGGATAACTAGGATAGGACTTCTAGTTCTCATATTTTACCAAGAGCTTTGTTAGTTGTTAGTTTATTTTTTTGCCATTTATATTTCTTGTCTAAAATCTCAAAAACCCCAAAATAACTCATAACCAATAACAAGACACTTTATTGTAATTTCTAGGGAGAACGACCCGAGGTTTGAATACTTCGGTTTATAAATTTTAGGGGTTTGTACTAGTGACAAACAACTTTTGTATGAAAGGATTATTACTTGGTTTAGAAACTATACTTGCAACGAGATTTCATTAGTGAAATTCTAAACCGTCAAAAATCCAATCATCAGTATTTTTAATTTTTTTTTAAGAAACACAAATAAATGTATCCAATGGAAGTGTTTGAATTGCTAGACTTGGTAGTTAAATATTTAATATTTAAAATATTATTATTTTGAGTAATATTCAATAATTTTTTTTTCAAAGGTGAGTACCCGTAATATAATTCGTAGCTAGTTACTTCGATTTAGAGATTTGATAAAATGATAATGGATTCAATTTGCTACGACGCCCAACATATTCCATAAATTGAATTCATCTAATTCGATTTACCATGGAATATAAGCTTTATTATGGTGGGACTCACAATAACAAAAAAATGTAAGTTATATAAATTTTTTAGTATAATAATCCAATAATTCATTTTAAGTCCACACTTTTAAATATTGTTAGTTAATTAATAATAAAAAATAATAAAATTTATTTACTTTTTAGTATTTCTCAATGTCTGTGAATTACTAAATAAAGAATTACAAAATTAAAGATTCTATTCACTACCTCGATTTTGAAATCAAAACAGTGGGTCGTTTTATGAACATTACAATGAAGAAATTGATTGGATCTTTGTTGATTGCTGCAACTGTGGTTATCAATTAATGATGTTCAAACAAATATTGGATATTAAAGAGATGGATAAAAAATGAAGAAAAATTGGATATTAAGTAGATGGATAATTGGAACAAAAACAATGAAAATTTTGATAATTAAAGAGATTGATAAACGATTCTAATTGTAGGATTGAGTAATTGATAATAGATTATTCACCAATTTATAATCTTAATATTAAAGGAAAGATAAGATTAGAGTATCTAAATTAAAATAAAAACTTAAAAATTGAAAATAGAAATTTAAAGATAAGATAGATGAATAATAAATTAATAATTTATAAACACGAGCAGGAAAATTGAGAACGGCGTAACATATAACGTAGTGCACAATTCAATCGATTGGATAACACAACCAATCAATTGAATTGTGAAAATTCATATTGCTTTCAAGACTTAAATCGATTGAGTAACACAAACAATCGATTAAATTGTGAGACCTCATATTGCTTTGAAGCATTCAACCGATTGGATAAAATGAACAATCGAAAAAACCCACATTCTAAGCATCGTTCAATCGATTGTGTAAAAGTTACAATCGATTGATTTTTGGAAAAACTATACTACCGTCTAATATTCAATCGATTGTTTTGTGAAAACCTGAATTCCAATCAATTGATTTTCTAAGACACACGATTTTCACAACCCTATACGAATGACGAATGTAACGGATTAAAGATAAAATTTTAATCGATTAAGATTGCCAAAAAGATTATTACGATTAAAGATCTAATTCGTTATTATTTTTGTTTTTGATTATTAATAAACATGATAGATGAATAATAAAATAATAATTTATAAAATAAAAAATAGATTTTATAATTAAATAATATATAAGAGAATAATTTATAATTAAAATTAGATAAGAACTATTTAGCAGATATTAAAAAACTTAAAAAATATATTTTATTATAAGACCATTTAATAATCTATACGTTCTAGACCATCGAATCCGGTGCTAACAAAGAGCCGGTCATTTTCTAAATAAATAAATAACGAGACTTTTTTGGATTCCTGAAATATATAAGACATCATGTTTGGACTTTGGACCTATCTTATTAACTTTTAAACTTTTGTTTTCGGTTCCTCTGCTTCACTTCTTCTTTTGCTAAAAGAAGTTTTTGTGTTTGTTTGAGGGTTATGGGACTGGGCTTAGCCATTTGAACCCTTTCGGTCCAATTGCGCACATGAATTTTCCTACGAAATGTTGATTTGGGTTCAAATGTCACAACAAATCCAAGAAGTCCTCACACCAAGGCCTATCGTTCATGACAAAAACAGTCACGGTTTAATATGGACCAAAAATATTATTTCTACATCAAAATTAATCACGATGTTTTTATGTATAAATGTATGTATTATTTAATTTATTTTTAATATATATTTTATATTTTAACATATATTTTATACTAATGGTTAATTTTAATATATATGTAACATGGTTGAATCTAGACACATGGTCGAAAGAAAATCTGAACAAACATTTGTAATTATTGAAGGTTTAATTATTTTGTTAGTACCTATAATTTCATCGAATTTTTAATTAGATTCTTATATTTTTTTTTAATTGAGTTTTTATACTATTTTTTTGTAATTAAATCATTTCTAGTATAAAATATATTCGAGTTTATTAAATATTTTTCCATAAATTGAAAGTATCTATAATTATTAACCTAATTAGATTTTTGACCACATATTTTTTGAGAAAAATATTTTGTTAATTTTAATATTTTTAACATAAAAAAATTTAATTACAAAGTTAAAAACAGTATAAAAATTTAATTAAAAAAAATATATATATAAAAATCTAATTACAAATTTAGTAAAATTATAAACACGATGAATTTAGTAATAATAATACATGATGTGTTCACCAGAAAAAAAATAATGATAATGCAGGGTGTTGATCAACCACCCCAACCCCCTTCTTTTCCGGCCGCAGTGGCAGTATATATACAGTGATACACACACAATATGATATGTATGGGTGACTTTGATGGCATAATTCATTATTCCAAGGTTGCGAGAATCGGACCGGTTAATAAACCGATAAGGTTACTGGTTTAATAGTTTATTGGTTCGATCGGGGTTCAACCGAAGTTCAACCGGTTTAATAAAATATTAAATAAAATTATTAAAAAACCTAAAAATAATTTTAAATATATAAATTCAATAATTTCTAACTTAATAAAATTTAAAATTTCACATAATAAATTATCCATGACTTAATATTAGAGGTTCATAAACAACCTCAAACATCAACGTTTATAACTCCCTGTAACATTGATACTGGTTCTTGCTCCCTGTTGACATGATGATTGTTCACAACCATGGTTCTGAAAATCGAACCGGACCGACCGGTTCAACCGGAAAAATTGGAAACCGGTTATTTATCTGGTTTGGATAAGATCAAAAACCGTCTGAGAAAAAATCGGAGAAAAAACCGGTCGAACCGGCGGTTAACCGATGAACCGGGAAAACCGTCCGGTTTTTTTGCGGTTTTTAGAAGGCAAGTTGAAATGTTTAAACGGCGTCGTTTTGCCTCTTTTTTTTAAAAAAAAAAAAAAAGAAAACGCCTAATTGCCTAAATGAAACGAAGCCCTAAATCCCCTAATCAGTTTCCAGAAATCACCAAGCTCCAGAAATCACCCAAGCACAGTTCACCACCCAGTCACACACAGCCATCAGCCCTCTTCGCAGTCGCATACCCACCAGCCCACCACCACCAATCGAGCAGCCACAGCAGCGACCACCGCAACCACCACCGTCGTTGCCGAGCTCGCCTCCTCCTTGGTCGTTGCCGAGCTCGCCTACTCGTTGGTCGTCGCCGACACCCCGTCCTCGCCGTTACTCGCCTCCTCCTTGGTAATATTCTGTTCTTGATCTATTTGCTGCCTTCTGATTTTGATTTATGAGCTCGCCTCCTTCTGATTTTCTGTGCTTGATTTTATGATTTATTTGTCTGCGATTTTGATTTAGTTGCTGCCTTCTGATTTTAATTTTTTGTGCTTGATTTTGTTTTTTTTATTTGCTGCCTTCTGATTTTCATGTTCTGTTCATGATTTTGTTTACTGGCTTCATTATTTGTTTGTTTGCTGGCTTCATGATTCTGAGGCTATTTGTTCATGAATTTGTTTGCTGCTTTATTTGTTCGATTTTGATTTTGATTTTTCATTTTCTGAAGTTATTTGTTTGTTTGGTGGTTTCATGAATTTATAGTGAAGTATGACAATATTTTGCTCTCTGCTGGTCCCTTTACTGTAATAAGATTGCAACATTTCCGTTTTGGATAGAAAAGGAATTTTATTAAAGAGAAGAGCAGATATCAATGAAATTAACGATTTGTTATAATGAATTCACAGCACAACTTACAGAAGTTGGAATTTTGGACACTTTTTCAAATCTTCCAATTTTTCGTTGTTTAATTCAGGGCAGTTTTGGCCATCTAAATTAATGTTGCACACAGTTCTTCTAATTCAATCCTGCTTCCTGCATTTAGTAAAGAATGGCCTTCATCTCTAGACTACCAATGAGTTTGGTAGCTTCTGTTGTTTTTTTTGGGGGGAGTGTTTGTACATGTCAATGTAAGGTCTATTATAAGACTGAATATGATGGTATTTTAACACTTACTATTTTTTTTTAAAAAAAAATTGCATTCAGGATAACGTCAGAGATATGGTTGATAATTTTCTTGAATTTGTTGTGAACAATGTTCTGAAAACTGGACCGGACCGGCCAGTCAAACCGGTTTAACCGGGAACTAGCACTATAAACGGTCCGGTCCATTATCCAAAACCGTTAGAAGAAAAACCGTACAAAAATCGTCGAACCGGCCGAGAACCGGTCGGTTGGACCGGACCGGTAATCGACCGGTTCGAATAAAGCGACGCCGTTTTCTATTTGTAAAAAAAAAAAAAACGAAACAGATCCGTGAAGGCGTGAAGTGTGAACCAACCCTTATTCCCCCAATTCATTCGTCACTCAGTCACACCCTGGATTGGAGAACTCTGAACTCTGAAGCAAAGGGAACCCTAGCCCTTCTTCGCCGCCGCCGGTCCCAGGTCGTCAACGCCGCCGCCGTCCCCAGGTCCTCAGCGCCGCTGCTTCTTCCTCTTCCCCGTGTCCAGAACCCAGTTGCTCGGCATGTCCTCTTCATCTTCACTGGCTTCTCGGCATGGAACCCAGGTTAGTGGCTTCTCCTCTTCATCTTCACTGAGGGCTCGGTCTTCTTGGTTTGAAGTTCCGAAATTGTTGTTCTTCGGTCTTCTTCTTCGGTATTCTTCTTCAATTTTTGTTCCATTTTTCTTCAATTCTTCTTCTTCGGTCTTGGTTTGAAGTTTGGTTCTGAATGTTTTGTAAATTGTAATTTCCTGTTGTTGATAGATCTGTCTTGTACTCTTGAATTTGCTGGTTGCTGATGGTTGAAAATTTACAAATTTGCAAATTTGTATATGGTTTTGAACTTCTGATTGCTCTGTTACTCTGTTAAATCGTGTATTAAAATAAACTTACTCTGTTATATCATTTGTATCAACCAGAACACCTAATACTTACTCTTTTATTCTGTTTTAGTGTTTTCTAATTGCTCAATGGCTCTGATAATGTTTTACTGGTTCACCAGGCTCCTAATTTTTTTGTTCATATTTGCTCATGGTCTGTTGCAAAAATTAGAAATCAAATCATTATTGAAATTTTTTTATTTTTGTTTATCTTTATTGATTTCAGGTTTAGTGTGGTTACTTTATGCTTGTTTTATAATGTTTGTTGCTGGATGAAGTGTGCTTCACTTGGCATGCCTTGTATCTGATGCTGGAATGGTGGAGCTGCTCCTACAATTTAGAGGGAAGATTGCAACTGCAAAATTACTTATTTTAAGGTAGTTATGTCAGTAGTTCTTCTATCTTTTAGATGATGTACTTTATGCTCTAAAGTGCAACTTGCCAAAGGCTGCCCTAAGAGGAGACAAACCCATTCGTCTTCATACTGTGTGTCCTATATATTATATGCCTTTGAAATTATCTGTCCTAGCTATGAAGATCTACCCCGCCTCTTGTTATATTCTGTTTCTGCACTTGTAGTCACATTTCTTATCTTACTTTATGTGCTAAACATCTAGTTCATGAGAAACTTCATAGAATTAAGGCTAGTGAAACATTGTTATAATTTACTGGATAATGCATGTTTTTCTAAGTAATACATATACATTTGGTACTTTTCAAGTGTTTCAAGTGATAACAACACTCGAGAGCATTATATTTATGCGTGTTTTTTTTTATTGTTGGAATCAGCCACTTTCTGAGGTAGTTATTAAGGGAGAGGGCATTTATTCAGTTTCATTATGATTCATTTTGTGTTCATTTTTGAGATATTTGTTTGGTTGAATCAGACATTTTTGTGAATATGATAAACACATGATTTGGTATGTGTATAAAGTATAAACTTTTTTTCGATTTCTTACGGTACATACAATTAAATATCTAAATGACTTATTGCTTGAGTTTTATAGTTTATTTTCTAATGATTTATTAGAATGTTGTTAGTTTATAATATAATGATAACGCGTATTCTATTCTAAAACGGTTTTTTCGGTTGAACCGCCGGTTAGACCGGTTGAACCAATAAACCAGTAAACCAGTAACTAAAACGGTTAGATGACCGGTCCGATTTTCAGAACCTTGGTGTGGACCATGTTAAAATCAGAAAACTCAGGTCTAAAAACACATAAATTAAAGTTGAAGGGTATACATTTTTTTTTAATTTTTTTTTTCTGTACTCCATGTTATAGGTTGAGTTGGCGAAAGTAAGTAGCTTTGGTGAAGTTGTTACATTTTATTACAGGATTCTCAGTTCAGGCTAAAGTAGCTTAGTGTTGAGTAGCGTTATCAGTGATTGATCTGCGGGTGTACGTTAGCGTAAGATGCGCTTCGATTGAAACTCTCTTTGAACCGCTAATTTCATTTCAATTACAATGGCTCAGATTCCCAACCTGGACAATGCCCCCATCAATCTCATTTCAATCAGGTATACCTCTTTTAAAAGTATTATTTGATAACAATTCTAAATTTTTAATTTATATGGTTATATTTCAGGGAACAATCCCAAAAGGAGCTCATCAACATCCTCAAGAACGTAATTGTTTCTCAATTCCCACCAATTTGTTTGTCCTTTTTTGGTTTTGAGTGCAATTCGTTGTGATGGCACTCAAAAATCAAACTGACTTTGTAAATTGCTTGTGGTCGTTCTTGTTTTAGATTCGAGGGAAGAAGTGTTTGGTTATCGATCCGAAGCTAGGGGACTCTCTCTCTCTCATCATACAGACATCATTACTCAAGGTAATCAAATTTTCTGTCTTTTGCTTCTATTCAATTTTTACACGGAACATATTTATTGTATTAGATTTCAGAAAAATCATTCTTGCCCATGGAAAATAGTTGGAATTTTTTTATAAGTAGTAGTTTGTTGTTTAGATGATTGGATAGTTTTATTGTATACTGAGAGGTTGTGTTGAACTGGTGAAATAGGAGCATGGAGTTGAATTACGGCATCTTTCAGCTGACCACATTCAAACTGACTGCACCAAAGTGGTCTACCTCGTGCAATCTCAGCCTAATTTGATGCGACATATATGTTCTAATATTCACCATGACGAATCGAAAGGACTACAAAGAGAATATCATGTTTATTTTGTTCCCCGCCGCACTGTTGTTTGTGAGAAAGTGTGTTTTCCCTTAACTTGAGTATGTTGTACTAGTATACTTGTCCTACCATACAAAATAATTATATTTTCTTGTGAACAGGTTCTTGAGGAAGAGAAATTACATAACATGGTTACAATCGGGGAGTATCCCTTGTATATTGTACCAATGGATGAGGATGTACTATCATTTGAGCTTGACCTTGCTTACAAAGTATGTTGTTGGATATTACCATTTCTGCTCTTCCTGATATATTTATTGAGTTAATTTGGTATTGTTGTCCCTATGAGTTATAATTTATCATCTTTGAAATTGTCTTCCATTTAATATTTGCTTTGAACAATTACTTATCCTTGTTTGCCTTCTCATCTATGGTAGGAGTGCCAAGTTGATGGTGATACAAGCTCGCTTTGGCATATCGCAAAAGCAATTCACAAACTTGAGGTTGTAGTTTTGAATACATAATGTTGTCAAATTTGTTAGCAGGGAAGTTTTGGACTCAGAACAATTATCATCAAACTGATAGGAGATAATCAAATACAAATAGAATTCCCTTTTTGATATAATATCATCGATCTGCTTGTCCTCTTTCTTAAAATTGTTTCGTTGTTGTGTTTTATTATTTTATTTTGCAGTTCTCTTTTGGAGTGATACCAAATCTGAGGGCAAAAGGAAAAGCATCTGTGCGTGTTGCAGACATCCTTAACCGAATGCAGGCTGAGGAACCAGTCAACTCATCTGACGTAATCATGCTCTACTCTGTTTTTTTCCCTTTCTTTCTTCAAGATAACTGGCAACAGTAAAACAGCCAAAAGATACCCCATAAAGAATAAAACTCATACACACAGTGAGAGTTTTCAAAGCTTATTTAAATACGCCGTACAGTCCTCTGATTGTTTGATATTTGTATATAGATGGTTATGCCAGAGATAAACACGCTAATCCTTTTAGATAGAGAGGTATGTCCTTCCGTTCCATTTACTGGATACAATTGACATCCTCAAAACTTATCACTGAAATTGGGTGCACAATGAATGCAGGTGGATATGGTTACTCCTTTGTGTTCTCAATTAACATATGAAGGATTACTTGATGAGGCAAGTTAATGCAGAAGCAGCCTACATATTTATGAAAGGATACATATTGCATAGTATATTTTATTGCTTGTTATTTGATGATCGGTCTTTTCTCCTAAGAATATGAGAATATCTCCTAATCAAGTTTGGTCTGCTTAGTATATTCCTTCCCTTCATTTCTTTCTGAATTTTAATATTGTAAGTATGAATACCAAAACTTTCCAATACCTGCTTTAGTTATTTGGATAAGTAGTTTTGGAGCGTTATGTAGCCTTCATGGCTTATTCTGGTGCCATGATTTTGTTTTCAGAAATATATAATTTCAGCATATGGAAAGAGTTGAAATGTGGCTTTACCTTTTTTCTATCTTATTGCATTTGTATACTGCAGTTTTTGAATATCAAGAATGGTTCTGTAGAGCTTGATGCGTCTATTATGGGACTTCAGCAAGAGGGGAAAAAAACTAAAGTTCCACTTAATTCAACGTAGGTTACTTTTCTGACTTCCTCTTTTAGTTTCTACCTTCTATTAATGATGCAATGTTGATGGATGTTAACTCTCTTATCTATGAGGTTTGAGATGCTTTACTTGCATCATACCTGTTATCTTTTATTTACGATTTGCTCTTTATATATCTTAAAATTTGCTTTCCTGTCCTGTGTTAGTGACAAGCTCTTCAAGGAGATACGGGATCTCAACTTTGAAGTTGTTGTCCAGGTTGATTTTATATTTATCTTGACTAATTTCTCTCTCTCTCTCACTCTCTCTCTCTCTCTCTCTCTCTCTCTCTCTCTCTCTCACTCACACACACACACACACACACACACACACACACACACACACAGAGGAGTGAAAAGGTTATTTAGATAGACCATCTATGGTTCCCTTGTAGTTCTAGTTTCTTAGTTGATGTCTGCAGTATTGCAGATTTTGCGTCAAAAAGCTACATCCATGAAGCAAGACTACACTGAGATGACGACTACTGTAAGTTGATGTCCTATACTTGGATGCTGCTTTTCCAATTAATTTTGCAAGAAAACAAAAACTGTTTCAAAACCAAATTTTTATGTGAAATTATTTATCGAATCGACTGGAATCCTATTGCATACTTTACCTTGGAGATCAAATCCTTCAAGCTGTCCCAGTTGTATGCATGCTCATTATTGCAACCTAAGAATAATAAAATAGTTAACTGCATATGTTCAAGTATTTAAACTTTGAGAAGCCTAAACATGTTTTTTTAACTATTTATATTAAGATGGATCGCCAAAGGCATTCTAATATATTGCTTTCCATAATATCCAGTCACAATCAGTTTCCGAGTTGAAGGACTTCGTGAAAAAGCTGAACTCATTGCCAGAAATCACTGTAAGAACTTGTTCATTTTGACATTGACTTCATTAACTAGATTCTTAGAGTTATCAAAACATAATATGCTTGAAATTATTTTTCCAGAGACACATAAATCTTGCTCAGCATCTGACAACATTCACATCAAAGCCTTCATTTCTGGGGCAGCTTGATATGGAACATACAATTGTTGAGTCTCAGAGTTATGACATGTGAGTTGATGTTGCATGCAGACGTCCTTAAAGTATTTGGATGGCATTTTATTGTCAATTAATCTGGTCAATGTTTGGAGTTTGCTAACTGGTGATGCATTGTGCTTTAGAGATTTCTGCTTGTACATAGCTTATGTTTTTAAGATGTGAAACTTTAGTTGCTAATTTATGCAGATGCTTTGACTATATTGAAGAGTTGATCCACAAGCAGGAGCCTTTGACGACGGTCCTGCGCCTTCTAATCCTATTTTCCGTTACTAATTCTGGGTTGCCAAAGAAGCATTTTGACTACTTAAGGCAAGCTTGAATGACCATGGATCTTTTCTTCTTTTACTTTCCTTTTCTTACTCTATAGAAACTAGGTTACTTGTAATATTTCTCCATTCTTGCTTGTCTGCATTATACCAAGAAATCTTATTTTGTGGTACTCATTGTTGTCCCATATGTTTGTAACTTCCATTTTTAGGAGAGAACTACTACATAGCTATGGATTTGAGCACATAACAACCCTAAATAATTTAGAGAAAGCTGGGCTCTTTAAAAAGCAGGTATCATGAACTAGTTGTTTACTTGCAAGCTCAAATGGGTCTCTGGGTTTTTTTAATTTTTTTTTATTATATTTGTGGACATATTTTTAACTAATGCTTATTTTGCATTTGATCCTCTTAGGAGTCAAGGAGCAACTGGCTTACCATAAAACGTGCTCTGCAGCTTGTGGTTGAAGACACTGATACAGCCAAGTAATTTTCTTCTAGATAATGTGATGCTTGGACACCTTTATTGTGTTTTTCCAATTTTGATTAGGAGGTTGATGCATGTTAGTGTAAAAGTGCTAGAAGCATTTTGACTCTTGCAACAATTGTCCCAGAAGTAATTGTCTTGCAAGTTGTTTTGACTTTACAATAACTACCCCTCAAGTCATGCATATAATGAGATGTGGTTTTGATTGGCAATGCAAAACATTTGACACCAATAGTATTTCAAAATTAATCTCTTTTGTTTAAGTTATACAGCCACAGATTAGAAAGTTATGGATTCTTCTTTAGAAATGTGTTAATGAGTATGTATACAACACAACTAAAATAATTTCTTTTCGCGGTGGGATTTGGGGTAGGGCGGTTGTTAGACATTATGAAATGGTAATAAATACAGAAATAAGCATCTCACTATCACTTCATTAAAGGTTAATTGTTGCAACATTGATGTTTCCAGAGTACGTGCTCTTTTTTTAATTTAATTATTATTTATTTATTTATTACTACTTATTTTTAATTGCTCATCTTTTGTGGCTGCACCACAAGTATTCCTCTGTTATATTCACTTCTCAGTAGCAATTACTGATGGTGTTAATGTTTCAATTTGTCTTAGTGTATATAGTACATGGTATTTCTTGCAAAATCTTTCATGGGATTCATTTACATCATCATTACTTTATTAATAAAATGCTGTTTTGCAATTATCTACTTGTTGCACTCTTGTATCCCTACTAATTTTTAAGTGATTTCCCTCCCGTTACAGCCCCAATGATATCTCTTATGTCTTCTCTGGATATGCACCATTTAGCATTCGTTTGATCCAGCATGCCATTCGATCTGGATGGTAAGTTTGAAATTTCAATACTAAAGGCCCTCTTCATAGCTATTATTGAGCATGGAAATTAATTATTTATCTAACATGATCATATATAAAATTTAAAGACAAAAGTTTATAGAGCTGCAAGTTTCATTTATAAGCAAGGTTCCAATGATGTTATTGTTATTATTAGTACATACTACTTTATAGTTGTGCTCTCTGTTGAGTTCCAATATTGTTCAGTTTCTTAGCTTATTTCAAATTGGAAGACTATATTGTATTATTATAAATAGCAATTTCCATGCTAATCAAATTATCTTAGCCTTTAGTTCCAGATTTTCATTTAAACACAATACATTTATTCAAAAAGATAATTTGATTGTGAGCTTAGTTTTAAAGCAACTCATGCAATATTAAATGTGATAATTGGTCTCTCAGGCGTCCTGTTGAAGAAATTTTGAAGCTGCTACCTGGACCTCACCTGGAAACAAAGAGGGTTAGTACTTATTAACTTTTCTAAATCATAATATCGGTGCATGCTATAATTGGCCAGCTGAAAATCTTATAACTGTTCCAGCAATATTTCACTTATCCTGTTCATATTAGTCACATCACTTGTATACTCCACTTACCTTAACCTCTCTTTCTATTTATACTTAAAGTTTGGCTTGCTTGGTTGCTTTTACAGGGTGCATTCTCAAATAGCCCATCATTTGACTCTTTATCAGGGGTTTCAACCGGCATAGCCAAGTATGGGTTTACATCAATCTCCATAAATGCAATGCTTGTGCATTGATTTGACACTGCTAAAACATTTAGCAATAATAATATAACTAATAAGGTTCAGATGGATCCTATCTTTTATTCATCCACAATTTATTATTTGTTAAGGGTATCACTTAGCAGCAGAGGTGAGCTTTACTACCTGGGAAAATAAACCCTAAATGCAAGAAAGAATTCAATCGCTTTTCTGCCATTTCCTTTGTTTTTAGTTTACTGAAAGAGATAGCAGTTGGAACTTGGTGGTTCACATTTGAAATAGGAGTTTCAGAAATTGCAAAAGATTTTAGTCTTAAAGGAAGAAGTTTTATAACTTCTTTGATAACGTTTTTTTTCCCTTCTGACCCGTTACATATTTCAGAGTACCTGATGGGAGGCGTGCCCTGGTGCTTGTTGTCTTTGTTGGAGGTGTTACCTTTGCAGAGATTTCTGCTCTTCGGTTTCTCTGTTCTCAGGTGTGGCAATCGTTTCTTTTTTCCAATTGCTTTTAACATGTTAACCAATACATTCTTCCTACTATTTAGATCCTGGTTTTGTAAATTTGGCTATTGATCCATAATGTAGCAGGTGAATGGACGTATTTGCTTAGTAAATTTGTGGCTTATCATGTCTTATCTTTTTGATGATGTGTACTAGAGGCATTATCTTTCTAGAATGGTGTATAGTGTGTCACATTAGGTGTGAATCTCTTCTTGTCATGAAATCGCTTGTTTCAAAAGGTTAAACTATTAGGTAGAGATACATAAATCGTCGCATCCAACACTTCTATTTGGTTCCTAAATCAAATTTATAGTGTTGATTTTGCAGGAAGGCATGGCATATGATTTAATCATTGCAACGACAAAAATAGTCAATGGACAAACCTTGGTTGAGACATTTATGGAGAAGCTAGGTTGATCAATCATTGCAGTTCTTTTTTTTTTTTTTTCATTTTTTTACCTTTTATTTTTTATAAACTAAATTGTCTTTCCCGGCTTAGGGGGGTGAGATTATGTTTGATGATGCCAAATGAAAGCTATATGCAGCCTAATCGAGTTCTTCTAGAGTGATGCTTAACCAATGTTTATTGATGTTGTAAAATAAGTGAGGCCTGGAATATGAGAGTTGTTTTTATTTAGTTCTACTATCGTATATTTGCCTACTCTTATCTGGTTCTTTAATAGAATCTTGGTGCCTCTTCCATGGCTTAAGATTTCTAGAGATAGTAAAGTGTGATGAATTGTTAATTTAACTACATTTGAGAAGGAACCTTAATTTGTATTCAAAAAAGTTAAAAAAAGAGACCCTACCATTAGCAATGATTACAAGATTTTAATCCGAAGTTCGTTAATGAATTGGAGTCCACCCTTGGTGGCTGGCTTTACTTGCAGTTACACTTTCTGCTTTCTAGGTTATCATTTAACATTTCCAAAACACTCCCTTCGTGATGTTTAATCAATTTCGTTCCATCATTTGCCACGCTATTGTGGTACCTACAACGTGAAAGTGTCATGGTATATCTTTATAGTAAACATCTTAGTTTAAACATTCATAATGATATATGTTGTACTCGCTTGTCAAAATATTTGTCTAAAGAACCAAAAAGTACAGAAAATAAAAAACTGGTATTTTAAAATAACTATTTATTCCGAATAATTAGATCCACTCATGTAATTTTAATCATTATCAAATTTATTTATTATTTTTCTTATATGTTTCTAGTTGGTCATTTTTAAACAAATAGTCGAATACAGTAATTTACAAATATTCAAGAATCATCATTTAATAGATATAAACGTGATTTTGAATTTAGAAATCTTGTACAATCGTCACATAACATCTTTTATAGCTAATTTTACAACATTTCTCTTTACAGAAAACTAGAAAAGTACGACCACAACATAATACAAAGTTCCTGCACATTTTGCATGCTCAACTCTATCAGCAATGCAACAGAAATCAAAGTGAAGGAAAAACAATGGAGAATAATACACCATTATACCAGGTGGACATGGTTTACAATACAATATCATCTAAACATCTATAAGCTAAATAATGAAGTTACATTGTCATTAAGCTAAAAACTTTGCACATTCTGATCCCCTTCAATCCGCTGTAAGACTTCTAATATGCTTCTACACAATAGTTTAGTACTTTTGGAAAATGTTGGATTTAAAAATTTTTTTTTGAGAAAAATAAACTAATTCCCTCTATTTCAAATTGAAGTTGTTCTAAATTGTTGTACTATTTTTCCTAATGATGTTCATATTGAAACTGTTTGATTCAAAATTTCTTCCTAATCTTTGAATTAACCCGCTTTATGCTACATTTTGTTGCATATATATATATATATATATATTCTTGTTGTTTGGTAATCTCACGTATTCCTTCAAATCCTTGCGAAATACCACCTTTGTCCAACTGTGAACTTGAGTATTCTTCCAATTTCTCGCATAAACCTTTCGTGCCGTTTGTCTTTCTCTTCTCATGTTTCGTATTCCTTATATGCGCTAGTTCTTAGGGACACGATTTGTGTGTACGGAAAGTGAATATGGTCAATCTATGAAGTTATAAGGAGTTGTGGAGTTTTGAGGCAATAAGAGGAAGTGATCATGCTTTATTAAGAGTTCTAAACGAACATTGTGCCTATTTAATTTTAGATTTTGAAATTTGGTTTGCATCAAATTACTTTTATCAACTTTTGCATCATCTAATATATTTTCTTCTATGTTTATGTGATATGATTTTCTTGGAACCTTTAAAATATTCAAAAAGGGATGTGAATATAAATCTTTTCTTCAACTTATATCAATTTTCGAGGGCAAAAATTTTTGTAAGTTGGATAGAATGTAACATCCCACATTTTTGAAAATATAATCATAAATAAATTGTGATTTTATTTTATTAAGTTTAAAACTTTATAATTTTAGAAATTATTTTATTAGAAATAATTAAATAGATTCGGAGATAACTTTATTTTGAATCAATTAATATTCTTAAGTAATTTTATTATATTGGAATATTTTGTATAATTTTAGTAATTGAAAAATAAGGAAGGATTGTATGATTTAATTTAAGTAACTTTTATCATGAAAAAGTTACGATTTATTTTATTAATTTGATATCTTATCTTATAAATTAATTAATTAAGGGTAATTAAATTAGTTTTATTAATATTTGGAGTTATGTTAATTAATACTCTTGTGTAATTTTATAATTGTTATTTCATATAATTTGAAATTAAGATTTAGTAATAGAAGTAATATATAACTTAATTTAAGAAATTTTTATTATGGATAAATTATGGTTTATTTTATTAGTTTGAGCTCTTAGAGATTAACTTATTAGGAATGATTAAATTGATTTTTATAAATACTTTAAGTTTAAGTAAGTTAATATTTATGTACAATTTTTATTATAATTAGATATTTTGTAAATTAAAATTAAAGTTTCGGTAATAGAAAAATAATAAAAAGTTATATCATTTAATTTGAATCATTAAATATTGAGTTTAAACTGCATTTTATAAAAATGTGATTAATATGCTTATTTTTTTAATTTAAATTAAAAATAATTAATTCAACTTAGCAATATGTTGATAAATAATGTTCTTAAATATTTTTAAGAGAGTATATTTAATTTTAAAATTATTCTACCCTTCAATTTTATCAAAATATCTATTCATATCTATCTATAATTTTTTATAAAATTTTAATTTCTAACCCTAATTCCTAAAATTAAGTCAGAACCCTAATTTCCCCAGTTCCTAACCCTAACAGCCGCAGCCTCAACCTCCTTCATAGCAAATGCATACAAATTTAAGAAAGGGGGAAACAGGGAGAAAGAGGGAAGAGAAGGGAGACGGCGCTGGCTGGGGCCTCGCCGCCGTCACCGTCGCTGTCAAGCGTGAAGGGTGGAGAGGAGAGAGCTTGCATCCAAGAGAGAATAGATGCTGTCTGCCGTCACCGTCGCCGCCCTGGAGCTCGCCGTCGAGCTGCTTCACGGCGCCGTCCCGTCCATGGACCCACAAGCTTGCGTTACTGCCGATCCGTTCACAAGCCGTCGTCGATGGGACAGAATCGCGAAGAGAGAGAGAGAGACACACGAAGAGAAGCCCACGACCAGCCTTGTTGCCGGCAGCGCCGCGGGTTGCCGTCGCCATCCTCGCGAGCTGCCACCGCATCGCCGTTACTGAGCTGCAGCACCGCCGTTGTCGCACTCTGCTGCTGCCGCGTCTCGCCAAGCCGCCGCTGGAGGAGGAAGGCCCGCCAGTTTTGTTTCTGCTTATGGGTTTTGGAATCTGAGAAAACGCCACTGCCGTTGTTGTTTGTTGGGTTCAAGATCATTGCTGCCACTGGAATCACGAACCGGAAAGGAGAGGAGGCCGTTTTCTGTTGTCGCTGGTGCTGCCATAGGACGGTTGAAGCCATTGCTGATTATGATTTTGTTATCTGGGTACTGGTCTGATCTTTTCCTTAGGATTGATCCATTTACTTGTTTTGTTTTGTTACTGCTATGGTAGCCATGTTCTGATTTTAATTCTATTTTAGTCCTTGCTTTGTCTTGAATCCTAGGGCTGAAAATTGCTTTTGATTCCTACTCAATTTAAATCCTCTATTTTACTGCAACCATGGTCAAAGTTGCGAAGGCTGGTATTGTTGCCGTTCTGGTTGTGTGACAGTTACCGCTACTGCCCTGACACTAAAAGAGAAGGTATTTGTTACGTTAAAGTATGCGATTGCGACATCGAGGTAGGGGGTTTAAAACGATTTTAATTTAAGAATGCCTACAAGGTTTATTGAATAACTGCAAATAGATTTAATAGCTGTGATTAATTGGTTGATTATGTGAATATTGAATTGTGGCTGAAATTGTGATTGGAATGGTTGAGATTGTGATTTGGAATTGTTGATTGGTGATATTGATTGATTATGTAGATTGGGAATTGTTTGATGACTTATTGTTCAGAATTACTGAATTTTAATGGGTTATGTTGGATTTGTTGCTGTTGAGCTGATATTTGGTATATTGTAATGATAATGAGCTTGGTTGGTGGTTGATTTGGAATTGGTTTTGAGGGGTATTGAAGGGTTGGGTTTTGAATACTAAATGGTTTGCTGAAAATCAGGTTCTCTTGAAAATAAACGGCAACTTTGAAAGTGAATCAGTGACTCTATAGTGACTGAAATGATAAGAATTTAAGTGTTAAGTAAATTATATTAAGTGTAATTGTGAAAACTCAATTTTGAAGGTTTCGTATCAACTAGAGAATTAGTTATGATTTTTCAAAGTTGAATTCTAAAATCTGATTTTCTGCGTAATTTCTATACCGAGTCAGCAACTTTGAAAAACTACAACTAATTCTGTGATTATCGGAATTGCGTGGGACCAAGTCCGGATTAAGCTTGGGAATATAGGGAGCTAGACTGCTGAATTTGAGACTTTTTCATTAAGTTTATGATTTATGGTGAATTTTTGAATTATGGATGTCAAATCTGGTTTTTCTGCAGAACGTTTAACACAGCAGCAACTTGTTTCCTCTATTAGAAATTCTCCAGTTTGCATTTTTAAATGGAACCAATTTTAAATGAAGCTCTGGTTCTAACACTTTAATTTCAAAAGAATTTAGAATTGTTAGAGTTGTGGTTTTAAAGATTTGGATTTTTAAAGTAAGATGTATTATGCAGTAAAAGTCAGGTTTTGTTTTCTAAGTCAGTAACTTTGAGACTTTATAATTTTTAATTCTGGAATGATATTGAGATGCAACCAATTGGAGGTGAAAGTTGAGTATGTTTAGTATAGTTTAAATGTTCAACTATTAAACTCAAATTTGAAGACTCTTGCAGGGTTCTGATTGAAAGGCTTTCATACACCTCAAGTTGTAGTTTAAGAAATTTGTTAATTAATCTGGTGTAAGAGGGATGAATGACTAGCTTCTGGTTCTTTTACTGCTCTGTTGTTACAGCTCCTTTCAGTCCTTAATTGCTTTGTTACATTCTAGCTTTCAGTCCTTTTATGCGAGCATTTGTTTTGGAGCTTCTGTTCACTATTTTTTTGTATTTTTTTAAGTGCTTCTATTACTTTATGGTTTTTGTTACAAATTGATGCTGAAAGCTTGCAAAGAATTTGGCCTAATTTTACTATATTCAAGTATTGTTTGTTAGGTTGGATCAGATAATTAGTGATATTCTGGATTCTATTTTCTCAAATAATATTCTGACTTTATTTACAAAATGCAAATTTAAATTTGGCTTTATTAACAAACTTACAGTGGTTTCTTTTTATTTGGTCAATTTAGACTTCAACTCTAAATCTGATAACTTATTCTTCATTCATATGTGTCTATATTTTGGGTTGTTGTCTATGCTGCTATGAGCTTCAATTTAGATCTTTCTTTGTGGTTTCTAATTGAAATGATTGGTTGTACTCTTGGTCTAATATAAGATAGAGTATTTACCCAAATTGGTCCCCAAAGAATTTTTAAGTGGACGTTTTGGTCCCCAACAAAATTTAATTATGTAATTAGTCCCCAACTTTTGTAAACGTCCGTCATTTTAGTCCTTTTGTTGGTTTTTTCCGTGAAATTCTAACGGTAGAGTCCAACGTGTCACGTTCAGGTGATGAGTCAGCCGTTAAGTGCCACATGTTCAATCAAGACAAATTGGTCCCTATTCTGAATGATGCTAAACGCGTCGTTTTGGGAGTAGGACATAAGGGTGTGTGTCGTTTCGTTAGCTGAGTGGTTTTAAAGGTCCATTTTTGTCTTCCTCCCCCAAAACGAAATTACAACCAGCACCCTCTCTTCCCCTAGGTTTTACAAAGAAAGCCACCACCACGTGAATCGGTAGTCAGTCTTCCGACGACCTCGCTGACATTGTTGACTCAAGACTTTGTACCAAACGAAGTTATTGTAGAAGAAGGTTTTGCCGGTCTATCGGTCTTCACCGGTCAGGTTAGTATATCTTTTCTCTATTATGATGCGGATGGTATAGTTGATCATCGTTGCAATTGTTCGAATGTGTTTACCTTGTGTATCTGTTTCTGGCAATAGAAATTAGTT
This sequence comes from Arachis hypogaea, assembly GCF_003086295.3. NCBI lineage: Eukaryota > Viridiplantae > Streptophyta > Magnoliopsida > Fabales > Fabaceae > Arachis > Arachis hypogaea. Next base: position 35,385,497 of record NC_092048.1, read on the forward strand.
ACTGAAGAAAGTGTTTTTAAGTTCTTCATTATTATGAAAATCAGTTACTGATAAGTGACGTAATGCATGCATATATGAGTTTAACATTAAAAAGATTCAATATTTTGTGGTAAATACACTTTATACATTAATTAATCTAGTTATCACAATTAGGAAATTAAAGTTTGAGCAGTTGTTGTTTAATATGAAATTGCTCTGTATAAGTTTGTGTTCTGGTTTTGACATTTTATTCCATGTTTATGGATTACAGATGACTGATTGGGTTATCCCTGTCTTTCAACATGGGGGGAGTTTTGTCAAAGATAACAAGGGTGAACTACTTTACATTAATGGGAATGTAAAGAGATTTCCTCCTTTGGATCTTGATTTAGTGAATTATTTTGATTTGAAGAAAATGTTTGAAGAACTTGGCTACCATGCATACAAAAAGATGTATTGGTATGACCCAACAGCTCCTAGTTATGAAGCAGGCCTACATCCTATATATGGAGATAAGGAAATCAGAGAGATGTGTGACAAAAAGAGGGAGGACAGAGAGACGGATGAATTGTGTCTGTTCTTTGATCATCCAATTATGGAAGATGTTGATTTTGAGGATAGCGATGATACTGATGAGCATAGTGAGGCCGAGGTCTTGTCTGATGAACCAATTTCTGACAACGATAGCTATGATAGCTATGAAAGTGCTGAAGACGAGGCGTATAAACCCCCACCTCCAGGATTTGAGGATGACACCGATGATAGCTATGATAGCTTTGAAGATGAAGAACTCATGAAGAAAACAAAGAGAAAAGGTGGCAACAGAGATAAGAAGGGTAAAAAGAAAGCTGTTGGAAAAAAGGATAATGCAAGGAAGAAAGGTGGGCCTAAACAGACTACTAGGCCCAATGACAAATATGGGCCCAATATAACTGTTGGGCCTACTCCTACTGCTAGGCCTAGTCCTACTACTGGTAGGTCAGAATTTGGTGTTGGACCGGGTATAGCAGAGGAAGGGGATGATATCTTTAGTGATGAGTCTGATGGTTTAGGATTTGAGTCAGAGGGGTTTGATACACCTCAATCATCAGACAATGAGGGAGATGATTTTGATTGGCCCCAATTCAATGAGGAAGCAGACTTTGGTGATGTTCAACTCCAATTGAACATGGAGTTTGCCACATTGGATCAATTCAAGCATGCCTTAAAGGACTATACTATTGCTGAAGGAAGGAGGATTTTTTATGCTAAAAATGATAATAGAAGAGTTAGATGCAAGTGTGCAAGTGGGGAAGAGAAGGCTATGATTGCAAAGGCAAAGTTCAAGGCTAAATGTAAGGCTAAAAGGAAAGAGACTGATGCTGCAGAAGTGGATAATTCTGGAGAGAATGGAACTGCTATTGTCCCTAGCAGTGATGATAATGAATGTCCCTGGCTGATTTATTGTGCCTGGAATAGTGCTAGAGGGTGCTACCAGATTAAGACGTATGAGCCTAAACATACTTGTGCTAGGGAATTCGGGTCTAACATGGCTGATCAGAAATGGGTGGCTGATAAATTAGAGAAGAGGTTATTGACCCAACCTCACATGACTCATGGCGAAGCTTTTGATCATATTAAGATAGACTTTAATGTGGTGTGCAGTGACAAGATGATTTATAGAGCTTTAAGGGTTGCTAGGGAAAGGTATGTTGGGAATGAGAGGGCTCAGTATGGAAAGTTGAGAGATTATCTCACTGAAATACACAGAAGTAATCCTAGCAGCACTGCATTGCTGGAAACAACCCCCACAATTCCTGGTTCACCGCCATTGTTTAGCAAACTGTATATTTGTCTGGAAGGGTGTAAAAGGGGGTTTAAGGCTGGTTGCAGACCACTGATTGGGTTGGATGGATGTCACTTGAAAGGATATTATGGGGGGCAATTGTTGTCTGCTGTAGCTCAAGATGCAAACAATCACTTCTATGTGATTGCCTATGCGGTGGTTGACAGTGAAACAAAACAAAGTTGGAAGTGGTTTTTACAACTTCTTCAAGAAGATATTGGTAACTGCTCAACAGAAGAATGGAATTTTATCTCGGATCAACAAAAGGTAAATAACCATTGCACTGATTGTATTTGACTTTATTTTACTTGCTGTGATTAAATTTGGGTTGGTGTGGTTGCATTTGAATTGAATTGTTGTTATAATAGTTGCATAGAATTGTTATAATTGTTGTTAATGCTTACTGTGATTATATTTGTGAATGTTAACGCTTACTTGTATTTTCTCTTCTATCCTAAAATCTGGTTGGTTAATAATTAATACTGCTTCTTTTATTTCAATATCACAAGTTATACTGAAATTTGGTCGTAAATTAATTTTTCCACTTTGTTTTCTGCGTATATATAATCATGTCTCAAGCTAATCTTTATATTGTTGCATATTTATTGGATGAGGAAGCGTGCCATACAAAAAAGTGTGTTTCTATTAATGTGATATTATTGGCATATATAAAGAGCATGTTACTTCTTCACCTAATAATATCATGTACATTGTTGCATAATATAATAGCATGTTACTATTCATGTTATAATTGCATGTTACTGTTCATGTTATATAAAGAGCATGTACAATAGCATGTTACTATTCATGTTATATAAAGAGCATGTTACTGTTCATGTGATATTATTGGCAAATATTATTAGTGGAATGCGTGACATTTGAATTAGTGTAATTGATTATAAGTCTCTTATGCTCTTGTCTTTTATTTGAATTGTACTATTTGTAGTAATTAAATTTGAATTGATGTCATTATATTTGAATTGAATTTAGGTGAAGTTAATATGAAATAGTGTTCTAATAAGGTTTCGGGTGGATGAAAGGGTCTAGATGACTGTCAAATTATATTACTAAGGACTAATCTGTCTGATAAATAATTTACTTAGGGGCTTATTTGTCTGATAAATAAATTTTTTGGGGATCTTACTGTCTGATCTATGATTTTATTAAAAAAGTCTGTATATGTGTTTGTTCATTTTGATGCCTTCTTCAGGGTTTACTGCCTGCTTTGCATGAGGTGATGCCAAATGCACACCACAGGAATTGTGTAAGACACATTTGGAAGAATTTTATTGGGAAGTTCAAGGATAAACAACTAAAAAATATAGTGTGGGCATGTGCAAAGAGTAGTACAGATGCAGAGTTCCAACATCATATGCAGAGGCTAAAGAGGATGAACGAAGAAGCATGGGCATATCTTGCAAAGTTTCAACCTTCTTGCTGGACCAAATCTTATTTTAGTCATTGGCCAAAACTTGACAACGTGACCAACAACATGAGTGAGGTCTGGAACGCCAAAATTAACCACTATAGGGGAAAGCCTATTCTCACCATGTTGGAGGAGCTTCGTTGCTACTTGATGAGGAGAATGGTAAAACACAAGAAGATTCTAAGCACCTACACTGGAGTACTGGCACCAGTTCAGCAAAGGAAATTGGAGGACCTTATGAAGGATACTAAATTCTGGACGGCTCAATGGACTGGTGACAATGATCGTAACGTGTTTGAGGTGCAGACACATTCAAAGAAGGTTGGTGTTAATCTTGGAAGGCATACTTGTACCTGCAATATGTGGCAACTGACAGGTAGTCATAACATATTGTATTTGACTTACATGAGTTTAAGATATGCATTCTGCTGTATTAAAGTCAATGCTAGTTAATTCTTTTGTAGGAATACCATGTGTTCATGCATTAGCAGCTATTCAAAAGAGGTGTGATAGGCCAGAACTATATGTGCATCCTTGGCTAAAGATGGATGCATTTAGAGCAACCTATGAGCATGTCATGAAACCTGTCAACTCAGAAGAGTATTGGGTGAAGACTGGACTACTATCTCCAGAGCCACCCATCATTAGGAGACCTGCAGGCCGCCCCACGAAGAAAAAAAGGAAGGCGGACCCTGTTGAAGACGTGCGTGATGGAACAAAAGGACGACGAACATTCAAGGTTACCTGTCAAAAATGTGGCGAATCTGGCCACAATGCAAAAACATGCAAGGGACCACCAAGGCCTAAACCCCCACCAAAGAATAAAGGTAAAAAAAAGGGTAATGGAAATGGATCCACCATTGCAGCAGGGTCACAGGAAGAAGTACAAGTAACCCTCTCAGCCCCTCAACCACAGCCACAGGTACCTTTCTAAATTGGATTATATTCGATGCTTTGTATGCCATTCATGTACTTACTTGTTTTGTTACTTTGTCTTGTGTTAGGAGCAAACTACTAACTCATCCAACCAAGTTGCATCAACAAGTTTTAGGCCTCCAAGACCTAAACAACAAATTCTGAGACCTCATGTAGCTCCAGTCACTGCCCCAACACCTCCTATGAAGCTTGTTTCGGCTCCAAGACCTTTACCTCCACCAACTTTAACTCCTCCACCTACAGCCCCATTTGCTCCAGTGCCTAGGTCACTCCATCCGAATCAGATACCAAGAATCTCTCCGGAAACAGTTGCTGCTACAAGCTCTGGAACTGCTGCCAGAATATTCAAGTTCATGCCTACACCAGGACTCAACCTCCAAAAGAAGAAATGATATTGCTCTATGATATCATGCTGATTGTAGTTATGTTGTTTAGTTTATTAAGACCCTTTTGTAACAGATTATGGTTATGTAGTGCATTTATGCAACTTTGAGCTATGCTTTTGGAATGTATCTTTGATGCTAGCAACAGATATAAACTAGCTAGGAGTAAGTTTTTTGTTGGAATATTTAGAACTTTGATGCTTGATTTCAAATATATGAAATTATGGTTATTAGACTATTTTGATAATTATGAGTGATGTGATTTGTATTAAATCAGGTTTTTGAAACATTATTTTTGTGAATGCATATGATTCTAATATTTGGCAAAGGAAATTTCATTACACAATTCTGACAGACTATAATATTAGCAATTACACTTTGATCAATTATTCAATTACAATATATCCATACATAATAAGCACTTAATTCCCTTCTTTTCCTACCTAACTATATCTTTCCTAAAAAAATACAAACCAAAAAACCTAGCATGAAAAAGAACACATTTTTCCAATGACTGCTCCACTCCCTCCTTTTACTTATATTCTTAGTCTTCTTCTCTAATTCATCTACCAAATCTTTCAACTTCTTCACCCTCTCTTCCAGTACAACATTATGCTGGCTATCTTGCATTTCATGGGAAAAAATTTTGTCAAACCATATAAAAAATTTACAGTGTGGAAGATTCTCCTACATTGAAGGGGAAAATGCACAAAATCAGAGTTAACCCATGAATTTAACAATGCATAAAGAAAATACCATACCCAACGTTTCTTACCCTATAATAAGGACAACCAAAGAAAGGTCTTCTTGGGTTCTTATCTGTTCCAGATTCCACAACAATGGCATAAGCTCCACAGTGGCATCTTGGATTCTCCCTTCTTGCAATTCCAAATTTGGGGCCACCTGAAGCACTGCTAGCACTACCATCTCCGCTACCTCTAATAACTCGTTGACAATAAGAACTTGTTGAATTCCCTCCACTTGCCATGGTTACACGTTTTCAGAGTAGCACACGAGGATGATTATGACCTTCACACCATTGTTTTAGGATTTAGGGCATCATACAAGAACAAATCTGTAGTTGTATTTCTAGGGACTATTTTGTCTTTCATCCCATGTGGCATTTAACAGCTGACTCAACACATTAACATGACACGTTGGACTCTACCGTTAGAATTTCACGGAAAAAACCAACAAAAGGACTAAAATGACGGACGTTTACAAAAGTTGGGGACTAATTACATAATTAAATTTTGTTGGGGACCAAAACGTCCACTTCAAAATTCTTTGGGGACCAATTTGGGTAAATACTCTATAAGATAAGGTTATCAACACTAATAGGTAGGAAGCTTATTGGGAGGCTCCTCAAAATCTTTTCTTACCATGGTACACTCTAACCCCGACAACAATATAAGAAAACAGAGGAAAAATAGAGGAAAAAAGAATTCGTACCCCTTTTATTTTTTCCCCACCTTTCTTAACATGTGTCCTATTATGTTGTCGAAGTTGTGTGTTCTTACTGTTGGTATAAGTATTTTGATATTATCCCTTAAGAGTTATTACATATCTTGGAGATTTTCTAAGTTTAGATTTATATATTTGATCATTCCTCCAGTATATCAAGTGACTTTTGCAAATAAGTTGAGCTTATCTTTTATCATACAATCCTAATCTTACCATAACTTAATCTATTATTGTGTTTTGCAGTTGCTCAATGTTCCAAATCCTGCTGTTCTTGACATTCCTGTTTGTGCATTGGGGGGTGGATATTGGAATTATATATTATTATACAGATTGCCTAAAGACTAGGTAATACCATTATGAAAACAAGTTTGTTAGGTACTCATAAAGATTTTTTATGCCTTTGAATGATTAATTTAAATTTTTAATTTAGTCAATAGAAAAATACTGCAAAAGCATTATGTTATTCTTTTGCATGTTGTCAGATAGGTATATCCATGATGAGGAAGGAAGTTGAGAACGATGAGTCTATAAAAGTAATTCGTTTCCGTTGCTGTTTCCATATATTTTTTTTAACTCAAAACAAATAAACAAAGGCCATGCTTTTATATCAGCTGGATTTGATTTTAAGAAAAGGATTTAGGTTTGGAAATATTTGAAACTTTTTTGTGGTCAATCATTTGAGCTGGAACCAACATACGGACTTAAGAAATTTATGTTTAAAGGTTTTGTTCTGATTTTTTGCAGGAATCTTCATCTCTTAGAAAAATACCAGTGGTATCTTTTGGCCGTGAACTTCAACTTCCTGCACATAGTAAAAGAAATTCAAAAAATATAGTCATACTGAATAAGCATACAAATTAGAAGTTTTTAACAATTATTTGAATGGTTTCTACTCATTGCAATATTGTGCAGTTAGTTGGAGATGATTTCTTGATGTTTAATGCAAAACGCATTGAGAGAGTAATACTAGAGTATGCATGTAACGCTCTTTTTTAAATGGACTTTGATGGGGTTCCTTTGTTTAGTTCAAAATTGTTCTCACTTTTTCTTCATAAAATTAATCATATTTCGTTAATAAAGATGTTTGGATATCCAGAGTTTGAAAAAAGTTGCTTCTTTATGCAATAAATTAGAAGATAGAGTTTACAAGTTTTTTACCCATATTAAAACACTGTTGCATGAGCTATTTTTGATAAATTAATTTTTTTTAATTGCTATTTTGTTATTTTTTTTATTGCTGTTCTTCCTCTGACATGGATTTCTATAGTATTTTACTTATGCATTTGTTTTTGTCAATCTTTAAACGTGCATAAATTTAATTTAATTGTTACGATAATTATAAATACAGAGCAAAGTCCAAAAACAGCCAATTAGACAGAACCCAGAAGTTACTCTTTGCTGTGATGTACGCTGTAAGATTGTAGGAAGAAGTGATGAACCCAATGTCTACATAAGCAATGAACAAACCACTGCGGCTGCAACGCTTTCCTTCATTCAAACTTCAATTTCATGGTAATAGCTACTACCTCTGTTGATAAGTTCATTTTTTTAATTGATTTTTTGCTGCTTTTTCTTTTTGTTCTTCCATTGCCATTAAAAATCACGACATAGAAGCGCAAGTATGAACTTACTGTTTTGTTAAATTTACATATAATCTTTGATGCAATTTCTGATTCTGCTGTAAGTTTGTGACTTAAAAAAATATATATTAAAAGGAGATTAGAACATGAAATTAAGAAAGAAAACAAACCTCAACAGATTGACCTTTGTTGTTTTTTTTCTTTTCTTTATTTTCCATTGACCTGATTTTTATCAAGTCTATAAAGACTGAGATACATGCAGTTCCAGTCTTATAATAGTGATAATTGCTATGGTGACCAAAGTACATATCGTAATATTCACTTCTAAAGCTCATACATTTTATATACCCCATTGTAATGTAGATCAACCAAGTTGGAATTGTTACAGAGATCATTGAGGTGGTGAAGTAGGCAAAGGAAGTACATTGGGGAGTGGTAACTTTTCATAGATTTGGGAAAACTATAGACTCTTTCATTGTTGCCAATGGAATTAAGTAAATCAGACAGTTAGTATGATCTTCTATAAAATAATTCTTTTGTCTTCATATGTTTATATGTTATGACTTCGTTCAAGTAAATTTTATTGAGAAAAAAGTCTACTATATTTGTAAATTGGTTTCTTGAAACTTATCTTATTACTCTTTAAAGGAATTGCATCTACCGTAGAATATTAATATTTGTTTCTCAGTATCTATTAATTGGACAAAATTGCTTATGTTTTTATGAATTTTTTTAGACTTTATATTTGATGGGTTGGTAGTGATTTGAGTAAGGTGTATGCAATTCTCACCAAAGCCTTTACTAGATTTTAACATTCTTTTAAGTCTAATGCATTTTCTTTTGATTAAAATCTCAATTGCTGAGATTTTTCTATCATTCAATAAACCTGAAAAATTTATATTCCATAATTTAAAAGAATTGATAAGAACTAGATGAACATGGAGCAGTTTACTTTTTGTTTGCGGCTTAATCATATGATGCTTTCATGAGATGGTTTCATTGTGATTTTAGAGTTTGTATATTGAAAACTTTTAATTAATATGCATGCTCAGGAGAAATCACTTGAACTGTTGTCGGCATCTTAGGTCTCTCACATACTCTAATTAATTAGTTACTTCAATTGTATATACTATATCATCATTGATCTTAATTACTTTCTTTTGTCTTGCTCAGGAAACATAATTTCTGCCTTCCTGTTCTTGTCCCCAGTGTAAGTTTGATATATTTTGCCTTCATTCTTAACTATCTCTTTTTATGGGGCCATATTTTTGTCATTTTTATTTGCATCTAATCTTCCTAGAGTAAAAAGGAAACAAGTGTCTTAATTAGGATGATGCAAAACACTAATTTAGTATTGCTTGTGCTGTTTTATCATTGGGTTTTAAGGTTTAACGGGTTTCATTGATATTTAATTTGATTGCATGGTAATTAGCTAATTTTTGGTACTTAATTACTTTGGTTAGATAAAGATAACTCTCTAATTATTTAAGATTAATTATTAATTTAAGATAAAAATATTCATTTTTCTTTCGTGTTATTTCGATCTGTTTTTGCTTCCCTGGTTGAAGTGTGAAAAATTGTGTCTTGATTTTCGCCTGGATTGTTGCAAGTTGCTATGATATTCCTTCCCTTTTTTATGATGGATTTTCTCTATTTTGTGTTTCAGAGAGATCCAAAATCCTGTGAATCACGTAATCCAATGTGCTCGAAGCCTACACCAGCCTTCAAAAAGTCGCAAAGTAACCCTTCCTTACCTATTTCCTTCATTTCTTTATTCTAATTTTTATCTCATTGAAAGGAGCTGGTTTGGACACAGGAGTTGAGAGGCAAATTTGGTCTTGTTGCCTTTTTTTTTTTGCTTCTTCAATTGTGCAGCAGTTTTTGGGTTCAGAGATAAAATACTTTTGGGTAAGTTAAGTAAGACCACTACTTGTTTATTTTTTATATGAATTATTCTTTTGTTTTCTTTTGTGTGGGTTTATAAATTTTACCTTTTTATGATATGTGAAAGTTTATGTGTGTAAAAATAAGTTAATGTATTTATAGGGTGCAATTGTATTCACTGGTTTATTGTTTTTTTTTCTGGTTTTCTGATTTTATGGTATTTTATCTTCTTGATTATTTACTTTCTAAATACATATTTTGTTTACCTCTCTTATGAAATAAAATTAGTAAGAAACTTATGGTTATTTGTTTCTCTCTTTTATTTATTTCTTTTTTCCTTGTCTGAATATTTTTTTCCCTTCTGTTTTCTTGGGTGTTGAACTAAATAATTAATAAGTGTTGCTGTTCTGTCATTTTTTTTCACCATTTGCTTCAGATTGGAGCTATTTATCTCTCTATATCTAACTGTTGAATTATGCCCTTTTATGCATTCAATTTCGAAAAACTATTGTTTTAAAACAGTGGAAAATTCTTTAAAAATCTGTATGGTGTAATTTCAACCGCTGGGTTCCTTTATTTTATTCTGTTGTTTCTCTAATCTTTTGGTTTTTATCTTCTTGGATACTTATTTTATCAATGTATATTTTGTTTCCCTCTATTCTGACGTGTTATGAGTGATAGGCGTGATGGATGACGATTTGCTTTTGATGGTCCGCTCTGGTTTTGCAGTGGCGGCGGTGCCAGTGCTGGGTATGACTCTTCATTCATATTACTCTGTTTTTTGTTATTTTTCATTTTATTTTTCACCTCTGTGCCTTATTATTTATATATAGGCGTGCATCACGATTTTTATTTGGAACCTGTTTAAAATACTTTCTCACTTTTTAGGAGGTCTTGGTTTTTCTCTTTTTTTTTTTGTGATTATTATGCTGAAAGTATGCCATTTAAATATTTTCATTGATTTAGAGAATGTATCTATTCCTGCTGTGAAGAAAACAAAAGAAGTTTACTGAATGAGAAAAATAGTAGGTTTATATTAAGAATTGTTGGATATTAAGTTTGTTTTTCTAATTTCCTTTTGTTGTCACACAAAGGGTACCAGATTGAAATCTTTCTTTTTAGATGTCATCATATGTTGTTACTAGGATTTAGAATGTTGATTTATATAATTGGTTGATAGATATTTAGCATTGCATAAGGGATCAATTCATGTTACTACTTTGTATTGTAATTATGTCAATGTACTCAATGTACTCATTTGTACTCATTAAACACCATAAAACGGTACATGGTATTCTTACTGAGTGTGCTAATATAAGTTATGTTACGTATTTATCACATGCCATTACCAAATAGGCAAAAGATGAAATTTATGGGGGAGAAGGTAAGGTACATTATTTAGTTGTTCGAATAAATAAATTCTGTTATGTGTTTATCACATGCCATTTAGTTGTTCGAATTGTGTAGTACTTATTTAGTCACATGACATGCTTTCAAATTAAAGACAATTCCTAACCAAAATACATACCATGAATGCCTTTAAGCTAGGGATGTTATTGCAATTGAGTTAAAATTACTGAATTTTTATTTTGTTCGTTTTGATTTTTCATTTGTTTTTTCGAGGTTATTTGTGGAGCTGAAAATACTAAAATATCTCCAATTACATAACGAGTTTCTAAATTTTTTAATTTTATATTCTTTCCATTCCAAGATCTCAAATGTCTTTTTGTTCTTTGTTCTCAGTCTTGGTGTATTATTTGGAGCTTTTTTTTTTTTCGTCTTCTTTATTTCTTTATTTAATTATACCTAATTCTATGTGAATGATTTCTTTATGCCAAGCATCTTCACTGTATTGTTATCTGTCTCAAGAGAACTTTTCGTTTCATTTTCTCCTTATACTATGCATCTTTCATTTGGTTCTGTGGAAAATGTTTGATTTATGAAATGTTTATTTTGCTTGAGTTTAGAGATTTGGGCTTTATTTTTTATATGTTTCACTTTTGTTCTCAGTTCAAGATTGAATTCCTAATCTAAATATATAGATCATATATCAATTTTGTGATAGGAGTATTATTGATATTTTAATTTTCTTAGACCATATTAGTAAAATTAAATTTTATTTTCTAAGATATTCTTAGGAAGGCAATACGGATACACTTCATGTTTATTTTATGCTTGCTTTATTATTATATTTCAATTTATGCCACAAACTAATGATTATAAACTTATAAAATTAATTGTTAATTACGACGACTATATTTTTCATTTTTTATGTTTATTTAATATTTTGTAGTTTTTTAAATTGAATTAATTAATTTTTGAAACACATGATTAAGTATATGCTAAATATTATTTTGGCATAATTATACCAAAAAAATGATAATTCAAATTTTTAATTGGTATGCCTATAAAAAAATAATCTTAATAGTTAATTAGTTAAAAAAAAAACTACATAGTTACTTTTATTTTTATATTACAATAAATGTATTTATTTGTTTATAAATTTAGTTAAAATTTTTCTTAAAAGTTGTCAATTCAAAAAGATAGTAAAAAATACAAATTAATGTTAAATTATTTAAAGACAGGTATTTTTTTAATTTTACAGGAGAACATATGACATGAAAATAATCTAAATACATAACTAAAATGCGTTACTAATATTTTAGTTTCTATTTACAATAAAAGTCTGCTTCAAGTCAACTGCATTATTAACTTTAAGTCATGCCTCTTTTAAGAAAATTATTCAAACGATAATATTTTGGTAAGTGTCAAATTTTATAGTGTTTTTTGTTAAAAATAATATAATTAAGATATTGTTTATTTTTTTTAAGTCAATATATATTACCCGTATTTTTTAATAAAATAACAATAATATTTTTTATAAACATAATCAAATAAAAGAATTTAGTAAATAGAGATCTTCCAACCGTGCATGCACGGTCTTCTGCTAGTAATATATTATTTATACTTAGTTTAGTAATTTTGGAAAATATTGGATTTAAATATTTTTTTTTGAAAAAGATAAACTAATTTCTTCTATTTCAAATTAAAGTTGTTCCAAATTGTTGTACTATTTTTCCTAATGATGTTCATATTGAAACTGTTTGATTCAAAATTTCTTCTTAATCTTTGAATTAACCCGCATTATGCTACATTTTGTTGCATATATATATATATATAGTTCAGTAATCTCACGTATTCCTTCAAATCCTTGCGAAATACCATCTTTGTCCAAATGTGAACTTGAGTATTCCAATTTCTTGCATAAACCTTTCGTGCCGTTTGTCTTTCTCTTCTCATGTTTCGTATTCCTTATATGCGCTAATTCTTAGGGACACGATTTGTGCGTACGGAAAGTGAATATGGTCAATCTATGAAGTTATAAGGAGTTGTGGAGTTTTGAGACAATAAGAGGAAGTGATCATGCTTTATTAAGAGTTCTAAACGAACATTGTGCCTATTTAATTTTAGATTTTGAAATTTGGTTTGTATCAAATTACTTTTATCAACTTTTGCATCATCTAATATATTTTCTTCTATGTTTATGTGATATGATTTTCTTGGAACATTTAAAATATTCAAAAAGGGATGTGAATATAAATCTTTTCTTCTACTTATATCAATTTTTGAGGGCGAAAATTTTTGTAAGTTGGATAGAATGTAACATTTCGCATTTTTGAAAATATAATTATAAATAAATTGTGATTTTATTTTATTAAGTTTAAAACTTTATAATTTTAAAAATTATTTTATTAGAAATAACTAAATAGATTCGGAGATAATTTTATTTTGAATCAATTAATATTCTTAAGTAATTTTATTATATTGGAATATTTTGTATAATTTTAGTAATTGAAAAATAAGAAAGGATTGTATGATTTAATTTAAGTAGCTTTTATCATGAAAAAGTTACGATTTATTTTATTAATTTGATATCTTATCTTATAAATTAATTAATTAAGGGTAATTAAATTAGTTTTATTAATATTTGAAGTTATGTTAATTAATACTCTTGTGTAATTTTTTTATAATTGTTATTTCATATAATTTGAAATTAAGATTTAGTAATGGAAGCAATATATAACTTAATTTAAGAAATTTCTATTATGGATAAATTATGGTTTATTTTATTAGTTTGAACTCTTAGAGATTAACTTATTAGGAATGATTAAATTGATTTTTATAAATACTTTAAGTTTAAGTAAGTTAATATTTATGTACAATTTTTATTATAATTAGATATTTTGTAGATTAAAATTAAAGTTTTGGTAATAGAAAAATAATAAAATGTTATATCATTTAATTTGAATCATTAAATATTCAGTTTAAACTACATTTTATAAAAATGTGATTAATATGCATTTTTTTTAATTTAAATTAGAAATAATTAATTCAACTTAGCAATATATTGATAAATAATGTTCTTAAATATTTTTAAGAGAGTGTATTTGGTTTTAAAATTATTCTACCCTTCAATTTTATCAAAATATCTATTCATATCTATCCATATTCTTTTATAAAATTTTAATTTCTAACCCTAATTCCCAAAATTAACTTAGAACCCTAATTTCCCCGGTTCCTAACCCTAACAGCCGCAGCCTCACCCTCCTTCATAACAAATGCATACAAATTGAAGAAAGGGGGAAACAGGGAGAAAGAGGGAAGAGAAGGGAGACGGCGGTGGCTGGGGCCTCGCCACCGTCGCTGTCAAGCCTGAAGGGTGGAGAGGAGAGAGCTTGCATCCAAGAGAGAAGAGATGCTGTCTGCCGTCACCGTCGCCGTCCCGTCCATGGACCCACAAGCTTGCGTTACTGCCGATCCGTTCACAAGCCGTCGTCGATGGGACAGAATCGCGAAGAGAGAGAGACACACGAAGAGAAGCCCACGACCAGCCTTGTCGCCGTCAGCGCCGCGGGTTGCCGTCACCATCCTCGCGAGCTGCCACCGCATCGCCGTTACTGAGCTGCAGCACCGCCGTTGTTGCACTCTGCTGCTGCCGCGTCTCGCCAAGCCGCCGCTGGAGGAGGAAGGCCCGCCAGTTTTGTTTCTGCTTATGGGTTTTGGAATCTGAGAAAACGCCAATGCCGTTGTTGTTTGTTGGGTTCAAGATCATTGCTGCCACTGGAATCACGAACCGGAAAGGAGAGGAGGCCGTTTTCTGTTGTCATTGGTGCTGCCATAGGACGGTTGAAGCCATTGCTGATTATGATTTTGTTATCTGGGTATTGGTCTGATCTTTTCCTTAGGATTGATCCATTTACTTGTTTTGTTTTGTTACTGCTATGGTAGCCATGTTCTGATTTTAATTCTATTTTAGTCCTTGCTTTATCTTGAATCCCTAGGGCTGAAAATTGCTTTTGATTCCTACTCAATTTAAATCCTCTATTTTACTGCAACCATGGTCAAAGTTGCAAAGGCTGGTATTGTTGCCGTTCTGGTTGTGTGAGAGTTACCACTGCTGCCCTGACACTAAAAGAGAAGGTATTTGTTACGTTAAAGTATGCCGATTGCGACATCGAGGTAGGGGGTTCAAAACGATTTTAATTTAAGAATGCCTACAAGGTTTATTGAATAACTGCAAATAGATTTAATAGCTGTGATTAATTGGTTGATTATGTGAATATTGAATTGTGGCTGAAATTGTGATTGGAATGGTTGAGATTGTGATTTGGAATTGTTGATTGGTGATATTGATTGATTATGTAGATTGGGAATTATTTGATAACTTATTGTTCAGAATTACTAAATTTTAATGGGTTATGTTGGATTTGTTGCTGTTGAGCTGATATTTGGTATATTGTAATGATAATGAGCTTGCCGTAGAAGTGGCCATTTCGGCTCACCTTCAGGTGTCCTCCTCGGGATAGGGTCATTTAAAGAACGATGGTCAGCACGACGTATAAAAAAAAAAAACCTGAAAAAAACTAGGAAAAAAAAATCGGAGGAGTTTGCTGGTGATGAGGCCATTTCGGCTCGCCTTCAGGTGTCCTCCTCGGGATAGGGTCATTTAAAGAACGAGTGTCACCACGACGTAAAAAAAAAAAAACCTGAAAAAAAAGGGAAAAAAACCGAAAAAAATCAGAGGAGCATGCCGGAGATGAGGCCATTTCGGCTCGACTTTAGATGTCCTCTTCGGGATAGGGTCATTTAAAGAACGAGGGTCAGCACGACGTATAAAAAAAAATCGGAAAAAAAACCTGAAAAAAATCAGAGCCTGCCGGAGATGAGGCCATTTCGGCTCGCCTTCAGGTGTCCTCCTTAGGATAGGGTCATTTAAAGAACGAGGGTCAGCACAACGTATAAAAAAAAAAAACCACCGAAAAAAAAAGACGAAAAAAAATGGGAGGACCCTGCCGGAGATGAGGCCATTATGGCTCGCCTTCAGGTGTACTCCTCGGGATAGGGTCATTTAAAGAACGAGTGTCAGCACGACGTAAAAAAAAAAAAGAAAAACGAAAAAAAAAAACGAAAAAAACAAAATCGGAGGAGCCTGCCGGAGATGAGGCCACTACGGCTCGCCTTCAGGTGTCCTCCTCGGGATAGGGTCATTTAAAGAACGAGGGTCAGCACGACGTTAAAAAAAAAAAAACGGGGAAAAAAAACGAAAAAAAAAATCGGAGGTTCCTGCCGAAGATGAGGCCATTACGGCTCGCCTTCAGTTGTCCTCCTCGGGATAGGGTCATTTAAAGAACGAGGGTCAGCACGACGTAAAAAAAAAAAAAAAACTGGGAAAAAATCGAAAAAAATGGGAGGAGCCTGCCGGAGATGAGGCCATTACGGCTCGCCTTCAGGTGTCCTCCTCGATATAGGGTCATTTAAAGAACGAGGGTCAGCACGACGTAAAAAAAAAAAAAGAAAAAAAAACATCGGAAAAAAAAACGAAAAAAAAAATCGGAGCAGCCTTCCGTACATGAGGCCATTACGGCTCGCCTTTAGGTGTCCTCCTCGGGATAGTGTCATTTAAAGAACGAGGGTCAGCACGACGTAAAAAAAAAAACCGGGAAAAAAACGAGAAAAAAAATCGGAGGAGCTTGCCAGAGATGAGGACATTACGGCTCGCCTTCAGGTGTCCTCCTCGGGATAGGGTCATTTAAAGAACGAGGGTCAGCACGACGTAAAAAAAAATAGGAAAAAAAAACGGAAAAAATGGGAGGAGGCTGCCGGAGATGAGGCCGTTACGGCTCGCCTTCAGGTGTCCTCCTCGGGATAGGGTTATTTAAAGAACGAGGGTCAACACGACGTAAAAAAAAAAAATCTGAAAAAAAAAAAACGAAAAAAAGGAGGAGCCTGCCGGACGGCTCGCCTTCAGGTGTCCTCCTCGGGATAGGGTCATTTAAAGAACGAGGGTCAGCACGACGTAAAAAAAAATCGGGAAAAAAACGAAAAAAACAAAATCGGAGGAGCTTGCCGGAGATGAGGCCATTACGGCTCGCCTTCAGGTGTCCTCCTCGGGATAGGGTCATTTAAAGAACGAGGGTCAGCACGACGTAAAAAAAAAAAAAATCAGGAAAAAAATCGAAAAAAATGGGAGGAGCCTGCTGATGACAAGTCATCTTAGCCTAGTTTCACTAGCCATTTTCTTTTGTTTTCAATTGAATTATGCACTTTCTTGAGCCATAAGCAAGCCAATTGGGTAGATTTTCATGTTTCCTTTGATTTAATCGACCATGTATGAATTAATGCAATTTCATGAGGTTTTATGCTATAATTGTCACATATTATGAAAGAATGAATATCTCATGATTTTGAGCATAGCTTTGATGTGTTTGGTTGATTAATGATAGGTGAAGAAAGTTTGGAAAAAGGTTGAAGCAAGGAGGAATGGCTAGGAGGAAGAGAGGACAAAAAGTTTGAGCAAAAGTTTGCCTCAAACTTTAGCTCAAACTTTTGGAATAAGTGAAAATGAACCAGGGAGCAAAAAGCTGGACCAAAAGTTTGCCTCAAACTTTTGGGCAAAAAGCTGGAGCAAAAGTTTGCCTCAAACTTTTGCGCAAACTTTTGGGCAAAAAGCTTGAGCAAAAGTTTGCCTCAAACTTTTTGGCAAACGTTGGCGCATGAACAACACACCCTGGAGAGCAAAAGTTTGCGCCAACGTTTGCCTCTAACTTTTTGGCAAACGTTGGATCCATGAGTGTGCAAGGGGAGGCCAACGTTGGAGCAAAAGTTTGACCCCAAACTTTTGCCCAAACGTTGGTATCAGCAAAAGAGGGTGGCTGATGTGAAAAGTTTGAGTAAAAGTTTGCCTCAAACTTTTACTCAAACTTTTACTCAAGCTTTCATGATTCCAAACCCGGTTCAATTCGGTTCTTCTCCAAACTCCAAGAGCAATCAACCAAGGCCTCTATCAACCCAATTCCATCAAGAGCAAAGGCCCAAT
This sequence comes from Arachis hypogaea, assembly GCF_003086295.3. Taxonomy (NCBI): domain Eukaryota; kingdom Viridiplantae; phylum Streptophyta; class Magnoliopsida; order Fabales; family Fabaceae; genus Arachis; species Arachis hypogaea. Next base: position 35,403,351 of record NC_092048.1, read on the forward strand.
TGAAGGCTTGAAGACCATTTGAAGAAAGTGTATAAATAGCATAGGATTTAAGTTTTAGGAGAGCTTTCTTTTCGGTTTTAAGTAGTACACTTAGTAGAGAGCTCATTTTTACATTTCTTGGCATTGTTGTTTTAATTCAAGAGAATTTGGGAGGAGAATTGATCTCTCTTCTTCCTTGTTCTTGCCCAGCACTCTTTACTTTCCTTGTCTTGGATCTTGGGTTGGAGAATTGAAGGAATTCTGTTTCAATCTCATCCTGATCTCTCTCTGTTTCATTTTACTGCATAATTGAATTTCCATTTTGGTTAATTGCTTCTGTCTTTTACTTTCTCTGCAATTTACAATTTACAATTCCTTTGCAATTGTTCTTGTTGGATCTAGGAAGGCATTGAGATCTAGACTTGGTTATTTAGTCTCTTGGGTCCTGAGATCTGAATTCCAATTTTACATCCTCTGTTTAATATTTTTTTTCAAGCCCTTTACAATTCAAGCCCTTTACATTTCTTGCACTTTAAGATTCTGCAATTTACATTTCTTGCGTTCTAAGTTTCTGCCATTTAATTTCTTGTTCTTTAAGATTCAGCACTTTAAATTTCAGTTCTCTTTAATTTCATGCCAATTACCCATTCCCTTTACTTTCTATGCAATTTAAATTCTGCAAATCACAAATCTCTCAACCAAATCTTGATTCGCTTGACTAAATCAACCACTTAACTAAAATTGATCAATCCTTCAATCCCTGTGGGATTGACCTCACTCCCGTGAGTTTTATTACTTGATGCGATCCGGTGCACTTGCCGGTGAGTTTTGTGTCGGATCGTTGATGCGCATAAACTAGTTATGCCACGATTTAGGAAATTGCACGATCGGCAAAATTCCTTCCGGCAAGTGCACCGGTTATCGTCAAGTAAAAAAAAACTCACAATAGAGTGAGGTCGAATCCCACAAGGATTGGTTGAATGAGCAATTCGGATTAGAAGTGTGTCTAGTTGAGCGGAATCAAGACTTAGATGAGGATTGCGGAATGTAAAATTGGCGGGAAACGTAAATGACAAGAAATTGAAATGGCGGAATCTTAAATTGCATGAATTAAAGAGCAGAAGCTAAATTGCTGAAATTAAAAGGGAATGGGGGTGATTGCATGAATTGAGTTGCAGAATGTAAAGAGAAAGTGGAAATCAGAAATGGGGAATTCATTGGGTGTTAGGAGATATTGAGATCTCCGAATCAAAACATTTTTATTCCTTCCTCAACCAATGCATTCATTGAATTTTGCTTGGCAATCTTATATGATTGGATCCCAATCCCTTGGCTCACCAATTCTCTCTAAAAACGAACAAATTCCCAATTCCTTGGTTTAAATGTTCATAAGAAGAGATGATGCTCGATCACTGATTATACCACACAGTTTCATGAACCACAATTTGGTAGGATTACATGTCACAATATCCATCCAAACCCCAATCCAATTCACTGTGAGAAAGCTTCTCTAGCATGAATCCTCCATTCCTTTCCCAAGGTTCCGAAGGATTCCAATTATGGGTAGTTTCTTTCCCAAGACAACTACCCAATGGAATTAGATCGAGAAGCTTTCTAACAAAATTCAAGAGAAAAGATTGAAGAAGAAGATAAAACTATTATTGATTCATTGAATTACAATAGAGCTCCCTAACCCAATGAAAGGGGTTTAGTGAGTCATAGCTCTGAATTCAATTACAAAGGTATGGAAACTAGCAAAATGATCCGGTAAAAATCCTCCTAACTTAAATTCTATCCTATTTATACACTTTCTATATTGAGCTTCTGTTGTGTTTCTTGGGCTTTGAGGCCTCTCCCTGCTTTCCTTTTGCTTTGGGTTTATGATCCATAATCTTGATGAGGCTGCTGATCCAAATTCTGTAACATTCATTGAGCCAACTTAGTGATAATCAAGTAATGACACATGACTCAACAAATTGAAATTCCAGACTCATCAATCCTTCAGGCCCAATCCATAAACCATGATATTCAATTGGGTTTCATACCAGAGTAAGTTTAAGTTAATGTTTGTGCTCAAACGCTAACTTAAACTGCAATATTTTTGGCCCAGAAACCTTTTCTAATAGTGGCGTAGCTTAAACGCCAGACACTTCCAGTGATGCCTTTTGTGGAAGCACGTTTAAGCTTCAGTTTTAGGTTAAACTGAAGCTTAAACGTGGAGATGGAAGAAGGCAGCCCTGGAGGGTCACTTAGTCGAACACGTTTAAGCTTCAGTTTAAGGTTAAACTGAAGCTTAAACGTGGAGATAGGAAAGGCAGCCCTGGAGGTCGAACACGTTTAAGCTCCAGTTTAAGGTTAAACTGGAGCTTAAACGTGGAAATGGAGAGAGCAACCCTGGAGGAGAAAACTTGGTCGAACACGTTTAAGCTCCAGTTTAAGGTTAAACTGGAGCTTAAACGTGGAATGCTCCTGGTGCCTTTCTTTCTTCTGGCGTTTAACCTCCAGTTTAAGGTTAAACTGGAGGTTAAACGTGAAAATGCTTCTTTGGTGAGAGTTTGTGTCGAACACGTTTAAGCTCCAGTTTGAGGTTAAACTGGAGCTTAAACGTGGAATTGCTCCCATGGTGAAATTCTCACTTCTGGCGTTTAACCTCCAGTTTAAGGTTAAACTGGAGGTTAAACTTCAATTCCAGCATTTCTTAGCCTTCATGATTCTGGCGTTTAAGCTCCAGTTTAGGCTTAAACTGGAACTTAAATGCCATTTCCAGCATTATATGGCTTGGTAGTTTAAGTTCCAGTTTAAGCTTAAACTGGAACTTAAACTCCACATGTGATATTCAAGCTTCCTTTATTGATTTTGTTGCTTCCTTGCCTAGCCTCTTCTTCCCTGAAATCATCCAAACAATTGCATCAAAGTCTTGCAAAATTTCATGAGAAATCTTCCATTCATAGCATTCAAGTAATATGACTAAAAACTCATGGAATTTGCATCAAAATCATACTGTTTGGATGGTTCATTGCTTTGTTATTCATTTAACCATTCTTGGTTACTTTAAGCTCAAGAAAATGCATAAAACCACTAAAACTAACAGAAAAAATGCTAGTGAAACTAGCCTAAGATGCCTTGGCATCAATCGTTTTCCGCTACATCAAGTTTTTGGCGCCGTTGCCGGGGATTGATTAGATTGACAATGATTAAGTGAGGTGGTGATCTAGATCAAGCACTTTTTCTTTATTTTTCTCTAATTTTGACTAACCCACTAACTGTTTGAATTTTTGCTTAAGCTAACTAAAACTTCATTCTAGCAATAGATTGAAGTGTCACTGGTTTGTGTGTTTCTTATGTTCTGCTTGTATGTCAGGTACAAGAAGAACTACACCCACCTTTCATGAACAAGACGAAAGAACTCTCCGGAGGTTAAGAAGAGCTGAAAGAGGGAAAAATATTGTTGGAGAACAGGAATCAGAAGAAGAATTCCAAGATATGGAGGAACATTCAACCAATCCACCTGGTGGAGCAGACAATAACAACAACAACCCACCCTAGAGGAGAGTTTTGGCCTCCTATACCTTTGCAAATGCTAGACATTGTGGAAGCAGCATTCTCACCCCTAATGTCAATGCAAATAACTTTGAATTGAAGCCACAACTCATTACATTGGTCCAAAACAACTGCTCGTTTGGGGGAGGACCATTGGAGGATCCAAATCAACATCTATCTACCTTCTTAAGGATTTGTGACACTGTCAAGTCCAATGGCGTGAATCCTGAGACCTACAAGCTTCTGCTGTTCCCGTTCTCATTAAGGGACAAGGCCGCACAATGGCTTGAAACTTTTCCTCAAGGAAGCATCACTAGCTGGGATGATTTGGTGACTAAATTTCTAGCCAAATTCTATCCACCTCAAAGAGTCATCAGGCTAAAAACTGAGGTGCAAACATTCACACAATTGGATGCTGAAAATCTGTACGAAGCATGGGAGAGATACAAGGCTCTGCTGAGAAAATGTCCACCAGAAATGTTCACTGAGTGGGACAAGCTACAGAACTTCTATGAAGGACTCACTCTAAAGGCTCAAAAATCACTTGACCACTCAGCTGGAGGATCATTGCAACTGATGAAAACAGCAGAAGAAGCTCAAAATCTTATTGACATGGTGGCCAACAATCAATATTTCTTTGCTCACCAAAGAAATCGCCAACCATCACAAAGGAGAGGAGTAATGGAGCTAGAAGGAGTGGACTCAATCTTGGCTCAAAACAAGATGATGCAGCAGCAAATTCAACAACAATTTGAGCAAATGGCCAAGAGGATTGATAGCCTCCAAGTTGCAGCAGTTAACACAAGCCAACCATCACCCACATGGGGGCAAAATGAAGAAGCTCAAGAAGAACAACAACAAGAGCAAGTACAGTATATGCACAACCAAGGACCAAATGAAGTGTATGGTGATACATACAATCCATCCTGGAAGAACCACCCAAACCTCAGATGGGGAGATAATCACACCCAAAACCAACAACCATGGCAGAGGAACTCAAACCAAAACAACCCAAGAAGCAACCAAAACCACAACCAGCAGCAAAATAACCAGAACCCCTACAGAAAACCTCAAAACAACTACCCCAACCCCAACCAGTACCAATCCAATAACCAACCCACCAACCAAAATGCCTACCATCCACCACCCACATCTCATAACCCACCTCAAGTATCATCTGAATCTCAAAGACTCACTAACTTGGAGACCTTGATGGATAAAATGTTGAAACACCAGGAAATGACAACCAAGAACTATGAAGCCTCCATAAAGAACCTAGAGAGGCAGATGGGGCAAATCTCCAAGCAGATCTCTATTGAGAGACCTTCAAGCTCTTTGCCGAGTGACACAATCCCAAATCCTAAGGAAGAATGCAAGGCAATACAATTAAGGAGTGGGAGAACATTGATGAGCAATAATGACACTACAAAGAAGCAAGCAGAGAGCAGCAAAGGGCCAATAGAAGATGAGGAGCAAACAAAGGCAGATGAAACCAAGGATCAAGTTGTGATGCCAAACAAGAGCATTGAGAAACTAAAAGAGAAGGACAACCAACCACACGGTTCAAAAGAAGTAACTCAGGGACAGCAACAAATAGGAAAGAGCATCACACCTCCACTGCCATATCCCCAGAGGTTCAACCAAGAAACTAAGGACCAACATTTTCATAAGTTCCTTGAGACTTTCAAAAAGCTGGAAATCAATATTCCCTTGGCTGAAGCACTTGAGCAAATGCCTTTGTATGCCAAGTTTTTGAAGGAGCTTATCAACAAGAAGAGAAGTTGGGATGAGAAAGAAACCATACTGCTTACTGAGGAATGCAGAGCCTTGATTCAAAAAGGGATTCCTCCTAAGCTTGAGGACCCAGGGAGCTTTTTGCTACCTTGCACCATTGGGGAATTAACCATCACTAAAGCAATGTGCGATCTAGGAGCAAGTATCAACTTAATACCATCCTCCTTGGTAAAAAAGTTGCATATAGAGGAAGTTAAACCAGTACAGATATCTCTAGAGCTAGTAGATAAGTCAACGGTATACCCCAGGGGTATGATTGAAAACCTTCTGGTCAAGGTGGACAATTTCATATACCCTACAGATTTTGTGGTTCTGGATTCAGATGGGGATGATGGTGATTCTATTATACTGGGAAGGCCATTCTTGGCCACTGCTAGAGCTATCATAGACATAGAGCAAGGAGAACTAACTCTCAGGATGCATGATAAGAGTGTCACTCTGAAAGTATTACCAGAAGCCCAATATAGTAATAGGAGGAGGGACTCTATGGAAATTGATAAGGTGATTCACAACAATATCCCAAGGCAGAAGATTGTGCAGAAGGATGAAAAAGTCCAAGAGGATATTGGAGTATTAGCCACTGAAGAGAGAAATCCCAAGGTAAGTCTACAGCCATAAAAGAAAGATCAACAAAAAAAGGGATGAAACGCAGAAACAAAACAAAAAGGGGTTGGAAGAACAGGAAGATTCCAACAGAGGGGCTTTCCAAAGGTGACAAAGTGCAATTGATATATCAACAACTGGGAGCAAGCCAATAGACTGATGACCATTACACTGTCAGCAACATAATCTCGTTGGAACATGCCGAAATTGAACACCAGAGAACAAAGAGGAAGATCACAGTCAAGGGAGACAAGTTGAGGCACTACAATCCTCAACCACCATAAAAGAAAGCTCCAATGTCAAGCTAGTGACAATAAAAGAGCGCTCCATGGGAGGCAACCCATGATTTAAGATTATTGTCATTTTACATTCAATAAGCTATGATCAACTGAGCATGAATTTTTTTCTTTTCATGGACATACTTAATGAATGCATGCAAAATTTTTTTTTTTTTACATATGTTAAGACTTCTAAAGTTTGGTGTGCCTTCAAGTACACCAAACCAGTGGTACAAACATTTTCATACTATATGCCTAGCATATGACCAAACACTAAGTTTGGTGTTTCTCTTCTCATGAAAATTTAAAAATCATGCATCAATGATCATACATTATCTCTTACTGAGACTTTTCAATTAAAAAGAAATCTTATTCTGTGATGAAGGCATCAATTGTGATTTACTACTAATATCTCACATTTACCCCTTAAGCAAGAGGCAAGTTTGGTGTTCATCAAACTTTGATGCACGGATTTGGGGACACAATTGATCCTTCATGGAAAAAAAAAGAGAGAAAAAGGAAAGTTATGATGAAAACATTTCTTATAAACATTTGACCAAGAATGACATTGGGATTTCAATTTCACTAGTTGGAGGAAGAAACACATATTTTCAACTATATGACCAAACATTAAGTTTGGTGTCCTCCAAGAAAAGTCACGGTTCAAATGGATATAAGGAATGGTGATTCATATAGTGTTAATGAAAAAAAAAGCACCATTACCACGGTTTGATAAAGCTAATGTGTGTTGTCTTGTTGTGATGACTAGGTGGTCAAAGAACACTTTATGAAAGAGACAAGACAAAGGAAAACATAGCATGAGGACAAAATCTCATCACATGCCTCAAAAAGAGAATCTGCCACTCCTTGAAATGATCACGGCAAGGACAATTGAAGAAGCAAGCTTTGTCTTCATTCATCCTTACATGCACACCTTTGATTCACATAGTATCTAATTGCATCCTAGCCATTCATTGTTCATTTAAATAACATACCACCTCCAAGCCATGCATGTAACCAAATCCTTGCACCACAACCATTTAAACTCCATTTCTTTCATCATTTCTCATCATAATAAGCTCAGCCTCAAATTTCTTCTTGCTCCAAATATACATCAAAATATCCAATATTCTTCACACTCCCTTTAACCTCAAGAGTCTCAAATAACCAAGTGATCATGGCCTCTTCCTCAAGAACCAAACGAAGAAGAGGGAAAGATCCCATGGTGGAGGAGAGCACCCCTGAATATGACCGATGGAGATTCAAATCTCGGTACCATCAGATGCAAATTGAATGGATGAATGAGAAGAAGATATATCCAGAAATTCCACTCTTGCTGCCGGATGATGGATGCCAAGAAATGAAGGACAAAATTCGAAAGAGGAGGTGGGAGGAACTCATATCACCAATCACCCGAATCAATGCTAATATCATAAGAGAGTTCTATGCCAATGTCTCAAGGCTTGACATGAGTGAGGCGCCAACATACAAGAGCTATGTGCGGGGAGTAGAAGTAGACTTTAGCTCGGATGCAATCAAGAAAGTCTTGGGACTAAAATCAGTCCGCTTTAGTGAATCGGGATACCACCAAAGGGTAAATGGTGATCCGGATTATGATGGGATTGCTAGAGATATTTGTATGGAGAACTCAGAGTGGGAAGGAGATGACAAGAACAAATACAAGTATTTGAAGAGAGTTAACCTTACCCCGGAAGCAAAGGGATGGTATGAGTTGTTGAAAAGATCAATTCTGGGCACAGTAAACACCTCAGAAGTTAACAGGAATAGAGCTGTTTTGTTGCATTGCATTATTGTGGGAGGAGAGGTAAAAGTTCATGAAATCCTGGCAAAAGACATTCAAAATCTTGCTGAGAAGAACTCGGCCGGGTCTTGGTTATACTATCCAAGTACCATTTGGAGGTTGTGTGCAAAGGCTAAAGTGCCAATGGAAGAGGAGAATCCAATATGGTTAAGCCAAGGCATGCCTATAACCATTGAAAGAATGATGATGGCTCCTGAAGCACATCAAGGCCGAAGACTACATGGAAGAAGGCAAAGAGAAGAACCAATGGAGGGAGAAGAATTACAAGAGGAAGAAGAGCCACAAGAGGAGGAGGAACAGTAGCACATTCCCCTACATAACAATCTGGACATGACTCAAATGCAGGAAGCAATTGGAAGATTATCACAACAGTACATGAGAATTCAAGAAAGGCAAGAGGAATACCATTCACTATACATGAAAAACCAACAAGAACAAGAAGAACGGGAGCTGAGAATGATGAACAAACAAAGTGAATTTGAGTCAAAATTCCTTGTGATGCAAGAAGAGCATGCTTTTCAATCTCATGAATCATTTGGAAAGTTGGAACAAATGCAAGCTGAAAATTTGAGGGCTCTCAAAGAGTTCACAACACTCCAAGATGCAAGATATGAAGTCCAAGCCGACTACAACATAAATAGTCAAATCAAGCTGAACTATATTGGAGAGCATCTGCACAACATAGATCCAGCTTTTCCAACTTTTGATGAATTCTTCAAAAGGAGAAGTGAGATAGAAGTAAGCAATGCAATGAAGCTTGAAGATAGAGTAGAGGAAGCGATGAATAGAGCCGGTTTCTGGCAGGATCAACAGACAACAGACATGGACACAGGGAACACCAGCAACCAGGTGTATGAAAGAAGAAAGAAAAAGCATGACAAATGAAAGGTGGGCTTGCTTCTTCAATTGTCTTTGCCGTGATCATTTCAAGGAGTGACAGATTCTCTTTTTGAGGCATGTGATGAGATTTTGTCCTCATGCTATGTTTTCCTTTGTCTTGTCTCTTTCATAAAGTGTTTTTTGACCACCTAGTCATCACAACAAGACAACACACATTAGCTTTATCAAACCGTGGTAATGGTGCTTTTTTTTCATTAACACTATATGAATCACCATTCCTTATATCCATTTGAACCGTGACTTTTCTTGGAGGACACCAAACTTAATGTTTGGTCATATAGTTGAAAATATGTGTTTCTTCCTCCAACTAGTGAAATTGAAATCCCAATGTCATTCTTGGTCAAATGTTTATAAGAAATGTTTTCATCATAACTTTCCTTTTTCTCTCTATTTTTTTTCCATGAAGGATCAATTGTGTCCCCAAATCCGTGCATCAAAGTTTGATGAACACCAAACTTGCCTCTTGCTTAAGGGGTAAATGTGAGATATTAGTAGTAAATCACAATTGATGCCTTCATCACAGAATAAGATTTCTTTTTAATTGAAAAGTCTCAGTAAGAGATATTGTATGATCATTGATGCATGATTTTTAAATTTTCATGAGAAGAGAAACACCAAACTTAGTGTTTGGTCATATGCTAGGCATATAGTATGAAAATGTTTGTATCACTGGTTTGGTGTACTTGAAGGCACACCAAACTTTAGAAGTCTTAACATATGTAAAAAAAAAAATTTTGCATGCATTCATTAAGTATGTCCATGAAAAGAAAAAAAATTCATGCTCAGTTGATCATAGCTTATTGAATGTAAAATGACAATAATCTTAAATCATGGGTTGCCTCCCATGAAGCGCTCTTTTATTGTCACTAGCATGACATTGGAGCTTTCTTTTATGGTGGTTGAGGATTGTAGTGCCTCAACTTGTCTCCCTTGACTGTGATCTTCCTCTTTGTTCTCTGGTGTTCAATTTCGGCATGTTCCAACGAGATTATGTTGCTGACAGTGTAATAGTCATCAGTCTGTTGGCTTGCTCCCAGTTGTTGATATATCAATTGCACTTTGTCACCTTTGGAAAGCCCCTCTGTTGGAATCTTCCTGTTCTTCCAACCCCTTTTTGTTTTGTTTCTGCGTTTGATCCCTTTTTTTGTTGATCTTTCTTTTATGGCTGTAGACTTACCTTGGGGATTTCTCTCTTCAGTGGCTAATACTCCAATATCCTCTTGGACTTTTTCATCCTTCTGCACAATCTTCTGCCTTGGGATATTGTTGTGAATCACCTTATCAATTTCCATAGAGTCCCTCCTCCTATTACTATACTGGGCTTCTGGTAATACTTTCAGAGTGACACTCTTATCATGCATCCTGAGAGTTAGTTCTCCTTGCTCTATGTCTATGATAGCTCTAGCAGTGGCCAAGAATGGCCTTCCCAATATAATAGAATCACCATCATCCCCATCTGAATCCAGAACCACAAAATCTGTAGGGTATATAAAATTGTCCACCTTGACCAAAAGGTTTTCAATCATACCCCTGGGGTATACCGTTGACTTATCTACTAGCTCTAGAGATATCTGTACTGGTTTAACTTCCTCTATATGCAACTTTTTTACCAAGGAGGATGGTATTAAGTTGATACTTGCTCCTAGATCACACATTGCTTTAGTGATGGTTAATTCCCCAATGGTGCAAGGTAGCAAAAAGCTCCCTGGGTCCTCAAGCTTAGGAGGAAGCCCTTTTTGAATCAAGGCTCTGCATTCCTCAGTAAGCAGTATGGTTTCTTTCTCATCCCAACTTCTCTTCTTGTTGATAAGCTCCTTCAAAAACTTGGCATACAAAGGCATTTGCTCAAGTGCTTCAGCCAAGGGAATATTGATTTCCAGCTTTTTGAAAGTCTCAAGGAACTTATGAAAATGTTGGTCCTTAGTTTCTTTGTTGAACCTCTGGGGATATGGCAGTGGAGGTGTGATGCTCTTTCCTATTTGCTGCTGTCCCTGAGTTACTTATTTTGAACCGTGTGGTTGGTTGTCCTTCTCTTTGAGTTTCTCAATGCTCTTGTTTGGCATCACAACTTGATCCTTGGTTTCATCTGCCTTTGTTTGCTCCTCATCTTCTATTGGCCCTTTGCTGCTCTCTGCTTGCTTCTTTGTAGTGTCATTATTGCTCATCAATGTTCTCCCACTCCTTAATTGTATTGCCTTGCATTCTTCCTTAGGATTTGGGATTGTGTCACTCGGCAGAGAGCTTGAAGGTCTCTCAATAGAGATCTGCTTGGAGATTTGCCCCATCTGCCTCTCTAGGCTCTTTATGGAGGCTTCATGGTTCTTGGTTGTCATTTCCTGGTGTTTCAACATTTTATCCATCAAGGTCTCCAAGTTAGTGAGTCTTTGAGATTCAGGTGATACTTGAGGTGGGTTATGAGATGTGGGTGGTGGATGGTAGGCATTTTGGTTGGTGGGTTGGTTATTGGATTGGTACTGGTTGGGGTTGGGGTAGTTGTTTTGAGGTTTTCTGTAGGGGTTCTGGTTAGTTTGCTGCTGGTTGTGGTTTTGGTTGCTTCTTGGGTTGTTTTGGTTTGAGTTCCTCTGCCATGGTTGTTGGTTTTGGGTGTGATTATCTCCCCATCTGAGGTTTGGGTGGTTCTTCCAGGATGGATTGTATGTATCACCATACACTTCATTTGGTCCTTGGTTGTGCATATACTGTACTTGCTCTTGTTGTTGTTCTTCTTGAGCTTCTTCATTTTGCCCCCATGTGGGTGATGGTTGGCTTGTGTTAACTGCTGCAACTTGGAGGCTATCAATCCTCTTGGCCATTTGCTCAAATTGTTGTTGAATTTGCTGCTGCATCATCTTGTTTTGAGCCAAGATTGAGTCCACTCCTTCTAGCTCCATTACTCCTCTCCTTTGTGATGGTTGGCGATTTCTTTGGTGAGCAAAGAAATATTGATTGTTGGCCACCACGTCAATAAGATTTTGAGCTTCTTCTGCTGTTTTCATCAGTTGCAATGATCCTCCAGCTGAGTGGTCAAGTGATTCTTGAGCCTTTAGAGTGAGTCCTTCATAGAAGTTCTGTAGCTTGTCCCACTCAGTGAATATTTCTGGTGGACATTTCCTCAGCAGAGCCTTGTATCTCTCCCATGCTTCGTACAGATTTTCAGCATCCAATTGTGTGAATGTTTGCACCTCAGTTTTCAGCCTGATGACTCTTTGAGGTGGATAGAATTTGGCTAGAAATTTAGTCACCAAATCATCCCAGCTAGTGATGCTTCCTTGAGGAAAAGTTTCAAGCCATTGTGCGGCCTTGTCCCTTAATGAGAACGGGAACAGCAGAAGCTTGTAGGTCTCAGAATTCATGCCATTGGACTTGACAGTGTCACAAATCCTTAAGAAGGTAGATAGATGTTGATTTGGATCCTCCAATGGTCTTCCCCCAAACGAGCAGTTGTTTTGGACCAATGTAATGAGTTGTGGCTTCAATTCAAAGTTATTTGCATTGACATTAGGGGTGAGAATGCTGCTTCCACAATGTCTAGCATTTGCAAAGGTATAGGAGGCCAAAACTCTCCTCTGGGGTGGGTTGTTGTTGTTATTGTCTGCTCCACCAGGTGGATTGGTTGAATGTTCCTCCATATCTTGGAATTCTTCTTCTGATTCCTCTTCTCCAACAATATTTTCCCTCTTTCATCTCTTCTTAACCTCCGGAGAGTTCTTTCGTCTTGTTCATGAAAGGTGGGTGTGGTTCTTCTTGTACCTGACATACAAGCAGAACATAAGAAACACACAAACCAGTGACACTTCAATCTATTGCTAGAATGAAGTTTTAGTTAGCTTAAGCAAAAATTCAAACAGTTAGTGGGTTAGTCAAAATTAGAGAAAAATAAAGAGAAAGTGCTTGATCTAGATCACCACCTCACTTAATCATTGTCAATCTAATCAATCCCCGGCAACGGCGCCAAAAACTTGATGTAGCGGAAAACGATCCGACACAAAACTCACCGGCAAGTGCACCGGGTCGCATCAAGTAATAATAACTCACGGGAGTGAGGTCGATCCCACAGGGATTGAAGGATTGAGCAATTTTAGTTTAGTGGTTGATTTAGTCAAGCGAATCAAGATTTGGTTGAGTGATTTGTGATTTACAGAATTTAGATTGCATGGAAAGTAAATGGAATGGGTAAATTGCATTGAATTTAAAGAGAACTGAAATTTAAAGTGCTGAATCTTAAAGAACAAGAAATTAAATGGCAGAAACTTAGAACGCAAGAAATGTAAATTGCAGAATCTTAAAGTGCAAGAAATGTAAAGGGCTTGAATTGTAAAGGGAATTGGGAATTGGATTTACAGAAATTAAACAAGGAAAAGTAAATTGCAACAAACAGAGAAGTAGAAGATCACTTGGATTGAATCGGATCTATAAACAGAAATGTAAATGAGATTGAAAAAAACATTAAACAGAGGATGTAAAATTGGAATTCAGATCTCAGGACCCAAGAGACTAGATAACCAAGTCTAGATCTCAATGCCTTCCTAGATCCAACAAGAACAATTGCAAAGGAATTGTAAATTGTAAATTGCAGAGAAAGTAAAAGACAGAAGCAATTAACCAAAAAGGAAATTCAATTATGCAGTAAAATGAAATAGAGAGAGATCAGGATGAGATTGAAACAGAATTCCTTCAATTCTCCAACCCAAGATCCAAGACAAGAAAAGTAAAGAGTGCTGGGCAAGAACAAGGAAGAAGAGAGATCAATTCTCCTCCCAAATTCTCTTCAATTAAAACAACAATGCCAAGAAATGTAAAATGAGCTCTTTACTAAGTGTACTACTTAAAACCGAAAAGAAAGCTCCCCTAAAACTTAAATCCTATGCTATTTATACACTTTCTTCAAATGGTCTTCAAGCCTTCAATTGGGCCTTTGCTCTTGATGGAATTGGGTTGATAGAGGCCTTGGTTGATTGCTCTTGGAGTTTGGAGAAGAACCGAATTGAACCGGGTTTGGAATCATGAAAGCTTGAGTAAAAGTTTGAGTAAAAGTTTGAGGCAAACTTTTACTCAAACTTTTCACATCAGCCACCCTCTTTTGCTGATACCAACGTTTGGGCAAAAGTTTGGGGTCAACTTTTGCTCCAACGTTGGCCTCCCCTTGCACACTCATGGCGCCAACGTTTGCCAAAAAGTTTGAGGCAAACGTTGGCGCAAACTTTTGCTCTCCAGGGTGTTGATTTGTGATGCCAAAAGTTTGCCAAAAAGTTTGAGGCAAACTTTTGCTCAAGCTTTTTGCCCAAAAGTTTGCACAAATGTTTGAGGCAAACTTTTGCTCCAGCTTTTTGCCCAAAAGTTTGCACAAAAGTTTGAGGCAAACTTTTGGTCCAGCTTTTTGCTCCCTGGTTCATTTTCACTTATTCCAAAAGTTTGAGCTAAAGTTTGAGGCAAACTTTTGCTCAAACTTTTTGTCCTCTCTTCCTCCTAGCCATTCCTCCTTGCTTCAACCTTTCTCCAAGCTTTCTTCACCTATCATTAATCAACCACACACATCAAAGGTATGCTCAAAATCATGAGATATTCATTCTTTCATAATATGTGACAATTATAGCATAAAACCTCATGAAATTGCATTAATTCATACATGGTCGATTAAATCAAAGGAAACATGAAAATCTACCCAATTGGCTTGCTTATGGCTCAAGAAAGTGCATAATTCAATTGAAAACAAAAGAAAAAGGCTAGTGAAACTAGGCTAAGATGACTTGTCATCACAACACCAAACTTAAAGCTTGCTTGTCCCCAAGCAAGAAATGATTTATTGAGAAGAAAGAATGAAATGGAAGAGGATGTTCATGCTAGTAGAGTGTTATTGGTAGTTCATGGGGTTTTATGTGGATATATAAACACTCACCTCTTATTGACTCTTAAGCCTAGAAAGTCTCCTTCCAGCTTCAAGTAACATACTGCTATGACCTCTCATTATTTCTTTATCCTTGGCTATTATTTTGTTCATAAGCTTTATTTGAGTGTCATGTGTAGCAAGTTCATTTCCTTTTCTTTATACTTGACACATTATTCACTATAGACACTTGGCTCACATTCCTTCTTAGAACATTGATGCCCAGCACCTCTTTAGGCTACTAAATGCCTTGTAGTTAGGTTGCTCTTGATAGTGGACTTTCAGCTGATGATCCCGGGTTAGTTAACCCAAGTCATCAAGTGTTGATGCACTCCAAAGAGCTTAATAATCCAAGCAGATCCTAATACAAAGACACCACAGGCATATATTCTAAGGTTCAAGCTATTGGTGTCCAGCTTTGTTTCTTTTTGTTTTTCTTTTGTTCTGCCACTCTTTGGCTATTTCTTTTTCTCCCCTTTTTTTTTCTTTCTTTTTGTTTTTCTTTCTAACCAAGGATTTTTATTTGATTGAGATTCATAGACAGTAGGCCACTTTATACTTAGAAGGAGACATCCTAGTTCTTTTATTCACTAAAGTGAGCTATTATACAATCACACACACACACCACCACTTACTTTTATTGTACTCCTATCTAACAGAGAACTATCTCACTTCACATTCAAACATTTCTTTTATTGAATTGAAAATGCAAGGGACAAAGCATGCTTTTTGTTCAGTGAAAGTAAACACACAAGCACACACATAGACTAGCTTACTTATTCTAAGAGTGATTCTACTTGTATTAGATGAACACTTTAACAAAACACAAGTCAAAACATTTTTCAACAGTAAGAGTTAAGTGTAAATACAACCTATTGGTTTTCAGTTCCTTTGTCCTTCCTTCTGTTGTGCCATTTTGAGTTATGATGCATAGTGTCTTCAAATGGTGGTGAATTCCCTGCATAATTCTCAAAAGTTGCTTGCTTCTCAAGCCCTTAGATGACCAGTTAGTATGCATGAATTGATTGTGGCTTGTGGATTCAATTTGGTGTGGGAACACTAAACTTAATTTCTTGCCACTTTTCTGGATACAGCAGGTTAACTCTAGGCAAAATTTTGTGTCCTTGCTAAAGGTTATGAAGTTTAAGACTAAAAAAAAAAAAGCAGTTAAGTGGTTGAATAATCTGTTTGATTGCTTGGAACTAGCAATGTGCAGGAAGTTAAAATGTGCTTTTGAATGAGGTTTTGGTGGAACACCAAACTTGGAATCCTCCATTCTCCCTTGAGTTATTTTTGGTGTGCAACACCAAACTTAGCTCCTTGCAATACATATTAATTATTCAACATTTTTATTGAAAAAAAAACTATGAAAAGAAAACTACCTCAGGTTGGGTTGCTTCCCAACAAGCGCTCTTTTATTGTCACTAGCTTGACATCTTTCAATTCCTTTCAAGAAGGTTGTAGGTTCTGGACTTCTTTTTCCTTATCCCATTGTCCTCCCAAATACAGCTTTGCTCTGTGACCATTTGCTGTGAATTGGATCTTTGTTGCTTCATCTAGCAGTTCAATACTCCCATAAGGAAAAACCTTTGTTACCAAGTATGGACCAGTCCACTATGACTTCAGTTTGCTAGGGAAAATCTTAAGCCTTGAATTATACAGGAGCACTTGCTGTCCTGGCTTGAATTCCTTCTTTGTGATCTTCTTGTCATGCCACCTCTTAGCCCTTTCCTTGTATATCTTAGCACTCTCATAAGCTTCTATCCTGAATTCATCTAACTCATTTAGTTGCAACAACCTTTTTTCTCCTGCAGCTTGGGAATCAAGGTTGAGGAGTTTAGTGGCCCAAAAAGCTCTGTGTTCAAGCTCTACAAGGAGGTGGCAGGATTTGCCATACAATAGCTGGAAGGGTGACTTGCCAATAGGAGTTTTGAAAGCTGTCCTATATGCCCATAATGCATCTTCTAGCTTCCTAGCCCAATCTTTTCTTGTGCTTCCCACTGTTTTCTCTAGGATCTTCTTTAATTCCCTATTTGCTAGTTCAGCCTGGCCATTAGTCTGAGGGTGGTAAGGTGTGGCCACTTTATGGATTACTCCATATTTGTGGAGGAGCTTCTCCATCTGTTTGTTGCAAAAGTGACTACCACCATCACTGACAAGACCCTTGGGCACTCCATATCTTGCGAAAATGTGCTTTTTAAGGAATTGGAGGACAATCTGTGCATCACAGGTGGTCGTGGCTATGGCTTCCACCCACTTTGAGACATACTCCACTGCGACTAAGATATATCTGAAAGAATAGGAAGGGGGAAAGGGTCCCATGAAATCAATTCCCCATAGATCAAATAATTCCAGTTCCAAGATGAAGTTTTGAGGCATCTCATTCCTTCTTGTTAATCCTCCTGCTTTCTGACATTCATTACATTGGTGAACATATTCTCTGGCATCCTTGAAGATAGTTGGCCAATAGAAGCCGCTTTGCAATATCTTTGCAGCTGTTTTCTCTGGGCCAAAGTGTCCACCATAAGCTGAACCATGGCAGTGCCACAGGATATCCCTCATTTCACTCTCAGGGACACACCTTCTAATTACTCCATCAGAACATCTCTTGAACAGGAAGGGTTCATCCCATAAGAATTTCTTTCCCTCATGGATTAACTTCTTCACTTGTTGCTTAGAGAACTCTTGAGGTATCTTCCTTCCCACTTTGTAGTTTGCTATGTCAGCAAACCAAGGTGCTTGCTGGATCTGCAACAGGTGCTCATCTGGGAAGCTTTCATTCACGGGTTGAGAGGTTTTTTGAATTGCTTCATGTGGTAGTCTCGACAAATGATCAGCAACCCGATTTTCAGTTCCCTTCCTGTCTCTTACCTCAATGTCAAACTCTTGTAGGAGCAATATCCACCTGATAAGTCTAGGTTTAGCATCCTGTTTTGACATCAAATACTTAAGTGCAGCATGGTCAGTATAAACCACAACTTTGGATCCTATCAAGTATGATCTAAACTTATTAAATGCATAAACTACAGCTAGCAACTCCTTCTCTGTTGTGGTGTAATTTTTTTGGGCCTCATTCAACACTTTACTTGCATAGTATATGACATGATGTAAGTTTCCCTTCTTTTGCCCAAGTACAGCACCAATTGCAAGGTCACTTGCATCACACATGAGTTCAAAAGGTAACTCCCAATCTGGAGGTGTGATGATTGGTGCTGTTGTGAGTCTATTTTTCAAAGTTTTAAAGGCATGCTGGCAGTTTTCATCAAAGACAAAAGGGTTATCAAGCACTAACAGATTACTCAAAGGTTTGGCTATTTTTGAAAAATCCTTGATAAACCTTCTGTAGAATCCAGCATGCCCCAAGAAACTTCTAACATATTTCACATTAATTGGTGGAGGGAGTTTTTCTATGATTTCAACCTTTGCCTTATCAACCTCTATCCCTTTTCTTGAAACTTTATGGCCGAGAACAATCCCTTCGGGTACCATGAAATGGCATTTCTCCCAGTTCAAAACTAAATTAGTTTCTTGGCACCGTTTCAAAACAAGGGTTAAATGGTTTAGGCAAGCATTGAAATTATCACCAAAAACAGAGAAGTCATCCATGAAGACTTCTAAAAACTTTTCGACCATATCAGAGAAAATGGAGAGCATACACCTTTGAAATGTGGCAGGGGCGTTGCAAAGCCCAAAGGGCATCCTCCGGTATTCAAAGACTCCAAATGGACATGTAAAGGCAGTCTTCTCTTGGTCCTTGGGGTCCACCACAATTTGATTATACCCAGAATATCCGTCCAAAAAGCAATAATAGGCATGGCCGGCCAACCTTTCCAGCATCTGATCAATGAATGGGAGAGGAAAATGGTCCTTCCTGGTGGCATCATTCAATCTTCTATAGTCTATGCACATCCTCCACCCAGTCACTGTTCTAGTAGGGATCAACTCATTCTTCTCATTAGTGATGACCGTCATTCCTCCTTTCTTTGGTACAACTTGAACCGGGCTTACCCATGGGCTGTCAGATATTGGGAAGATTATCCCTGCATTCCACAACTTCATTACTTCCTTCTGGACAACTTCCTTCATTGTGGGATTTAGCCTTCTTTGTGGTTGAACCACTGGTTTGGAATTATCTTCCAAGAGGATCTTATGCATACACACTGCAGGGCTGATTCCCTTCAGGTCATCAATGGTCCATCCTAAAGCATCTTTGTGAGCTTTGAGTACATCAAGAAGTTCTCCTTCTTCCTTCTTTGTCAGGGATGAATTAATGATTACTGGGAAGCTCTCCGATGTGCCAAGGAATGCATATTTGAGATGGGTGGGTAATGGTTTCAGTTCTTGTTTTCGTACTTCTTCCTTCTTGTCTTGTTTTTCATCTTGCTCAATAGAAGTCTCAGCTACTTGTTCCTCTGTTGCCCCTTGATTTCCTTCTTGCTCTTGGGGACTTTCTTCCAGCATTTCTTCCACCAAACTCTCTATCATGTCCACTCTCACATAATCCTCTTGCTCGGGAATGTGTTGAATTGACTTGAAGACGTTTATGACCATTTGTTCATTGTGGACCCTGAAGATCATTTCTCCTTTTTCTACATCAATAGTGGCTCTTGCTATGGCTAGAAATGGCCTTCCCAAAATGATTGAATTGTTTCCTTCCGCTTCAGTATCCAAAATCACAAAATCTGCTGGGAAAATAAACTCCCCAACCTTCACCAATAGATTCTCCACAATTCCAGCGGGTGTTTTGATTGATCTGTCAGCCATGACCAATGACATCCTGGTGGGTTTAAGCTCTTCTATAGCAAGTTTTCTCATCATTGAGAGAGGCATTAAGTTGATGCTGGCACCAAGGTCACAGAGAGCTTTGTTGAGAATTATTCTGCCAATGGTGCATGAGACTACAAAGCTTCCTGGATCCTTGAGTTTTGGTGGAATGCCCCTTTGAATCAAAGCACTGCATTCCTCGGTGAGTAACACGGTTTCCTTCTCAAGCCAACTTCTTTTCTTGTTGATAAGCTCCTTGAAAAACTTGGCATACAAAGGCATTTGCTCAAGTGCTTCAGCCAAGGGAATATTGATTTCCAGCTTTTTGAAAGTCTTAAGGAACTTATGAAAATGTTGGTCCTTAGTTTCTTTGTTGAACCTCTGGGGATATGGCAGTGGAGGTGTGATGCTCTTTCCTATTTGCTGCTGTCCCTGAGTTACTTCTTTTGAACCGTGTGGTTGGTTGTCCTTCTCTTTGAGTTTCTCAATGCTCTTGTTTGGCATCACAACTTGATCCTTGGTTTCATCTGCCTTTGTTTGCTCCTCATCTTCTATTGGCCTTTTGCTGCTCTCTGCTTGCTTCTTTGTAGTGTCATTATTGCTCATCAATGTTCTCCCACTCCTTAATTGTATTGCCTTGCATTCTTCCTTAGGATTTGGGATTGTGTCACTCGGCAGAGAGCTTGAAGGTCTCTCAATAGAGATCTGCTTGGAGATTTGCCCCATCTGCCTCTCTAGGCTCTTTATGGAGGCTTCATGGTTCTTGGTTGTCATTTCCTGGTGTTTCAACATTTTATCCATCAAGGTCTCTAAGTTAGTGAGTCTTTGAGATTCAGGTGATACTTGAGGTGGGTTATGAGATGTGGGTGGTAGATGGTAGGCATTTTGGTTGGTGGGTTGGTTATTGGATTGGTACTGGTTGGGGTTGGAGTAGTTGTTTTGAGGTTTTCTGTAGGGGTTCTGGTTAGTTTGCTGCTGGTTGTGGTTTTGGTTGCTTCTTGGGTTGTTTTGGTTTGAGTTCCTCTGCCATGGTTGTTGGTTTTGGGTGTGATTATCTCCCCATCTGAGGTTTGGGTGGTTCTTCCAGGATGGATTGTATGTATCACCATACACTTCATTTGGTCCTTGGTTGTGCATATACTGTACTTGCTCTTGTTGTTGTTCTTCTTGAGCTTCTTCATTTTGCCCCCATGTGGGTGATGGTTGGCTTGTGTTAACTGCTGCAACTTGGAGGCTATCAATCCTCTTGGCCATTTGCTCAAATTGTTGTTGAATTTGCTGCTGCATCATCTTGTTTTGAGCCAAGATTGAGTCCACTCCTTCTAGCTCCATTACTCCTCTCCTTTGTGATGGTTGGCGATTTCTTTGGTGAGCAAAGAAATATTGATTGTTGGCCACCATGTCAATAAGATTTTGAGCTTCTTCTGCTGTTTTCATCAGTTGCAATGATCCTCCAGCTGAGTGGTCAAGTGATTTTTGAGCCTTTAGAGTGAGTCCTTCATAGAAGTTCTGTAGCTTGTCCCACTCAGTGAACATTTCTGGTGGACATTTCCTCAGCAGAGCCTTGTATCTCTCCCATGCTTCGTACATATTTTCAGCATCCAATTGTGTGAATGTTTGCACCTCAGTTTTCAGCCTGATGACTCTTTGAGGTGGATAGAATTTGGCTAGAAATTTAGTCACCAAATCATCCCAGCTAGTGATGCTTCCTTGAGGAAAAGTTTCAAGCCATTGTGCGGCCTTGTCCCTTAATGAGAACGGGAACAGCAGAAGCTTGTAGCTCTCAGGATTCACGCCATTGGACTTGACAGTGTCACAAATCCTTAAGAAGGTAGATAGATGTTGATTTGGATCCTCCAATGGTCCTCCCCCAAACGAGCAGTTGTTTTGGACCAATGTAATGAGTTGTGGCTTCAATTCAAAGTTATTTGCATTGACATTAGGGGTGAGAATGCTGCTTCCACAATGTCTAGCATTTGCAAAGGTATAGGAGGCCAAAACTCTCCTCTGGGGTGGGTTGTTGTTGTTATTGTCTGCTCCACCAGGTGGATTGGTTGAATGTTCCTCCATATCTTGGAATTCTTCTTCTGATTCCTCTTCTCCAACAATATTTTTCCCTCTTTCAGCTCTTCTTAACCTCCGGAGAGTTCTTTCGTCTTGTTCATGAAAGGTGGGTGTGGTTCTTCTTGTACCTGACATACAAGCAGAACATAAGAAACACACAAACCAGTGACACTTCAATCTATTGCTAGAATGAAGTTTTAGTTAGCTTAAGCAAAAATTCAAACAGTTAGTGGGTTAGTCAAAATTAGAGAAAAATAAAGAAAAAGTGCTTGATCTAGATCACCACCTCACTTAATCATTGTCAATCTAATCAATCCCCAGCAACGGCGCCAAAAACTTGATGTAGCGGAAAACGATCCGACACAAAACTCACCGGCAAGTGCACCGGGTCGCATCAAGTAATAATAACTCACGGGAGTGAGGTCGATCCCACAGGGATTGAAGGATTGAGCAATTTTAGTTTAGTGGTTGATTTAGTCAAGCGAATCAAGATTTGGTTGAGTGATTTGTGATTTGCAGAATTTAGATTGCATGGAAAGTAAAGGGAATGGGTAAATTGCATTGAATTTAAAGAGAACTGAAATTTAAAGTGCTGAATCTTAAAGAATAAGAAATTAAATGGCAGAAACTTAGAACGGAAGAAATGTAAATTGTAGAATCTTAAAGTGCAAGAAATGTAAAGGGCTTGAATTGTAAAGGGAATTGGGAATTGGATTTGCAGAAATTAAACAAGGAAAAGTAAATTGCAACAAACAGAGAAGTAGAAGATCACTTGGATTGAATCGGATCTATAAACAGAAATGTAAATGAGATTGAAAAAAACATTAAACAGAGGATGTAAAATTGGAATTCAGATCTCAGGACCCAAGAGACTAGATAACCAAGTCTAGATCTCAATGCCTTCCTAGATCCAACAAGAACAATTGCAAAGGAATTGTAAATTGTAAATTGCAGAGAAAGTAAAAGACAGAAGCAATTAACCAAAATGGAAATTCAATTATGCAGTAAAATGAAACAGAGAGAGATCAGGATGAAATTGAAACAGATTTCCTTCAATTCTCCAACCCAAGATCCAAGACAAGGAAAGTAAAGAGTGCTGGGCAAGAACAAGGATGAAGAGAGATCAATTCTCCTCCCAAATTCTCTTCAATTAAAACAACAATGCCAAGAAATGTAAAATGAGCTCTTTACTAAGTGTACTACTTAAAACCGAAAAGAAAGCTCCCCTAAAACTTAAATCCTATGCTATTTATACACTTTCTTCAAATGGTCTTCAAGCCTTCAATTGGGCCTTTGCTCTTGATGGAATTGGATTGATAGAGGCCTTGGTTGATTGCTCTTGGAGTTTGGAGAAGAACCGAATTGAACCGGGTTTGGAATCATGAAAGCTTGAGTAAAAGTTTGAGTAAAAGTTTGAGGCAAACTTTTACTCAAACTTTTCACATCAGCCACCCTCTTTTGCTGATACCAACGTTTGGGCAAAAGTTTGGGGTCAAACTTTTGCTCCAACGTTGGCCTCCCCTTGCACACTCATGGCTCCAACGTTTGCCAAAAAGTTAGAGGCAAACGTTGGTGCAAACTTTTGCTCTCCAGGGTGTGTTGTTCATGCGCCAACGTTTGCCAAAAAGTTTGAGGCAAACGTTGGCGCAAACTTTTGCTCTCCAGGGTGTTGATTTGTGATGCCAAAAGTTTGCCAAAAAGTTTGAGGCAAACTTTTGCTCAAGCTTTTTGCCCAAAAGTTTGCACAAAAGTTTGAGGCAAACTTTTGCTCCAGCTTTTTGCTCCCTGGTTCATTTTCACTTATTCCAAAAGTTTGAGCTAAAGTTTGAGGCAAACTTTTGCTCAAACTTTTTGTCCTCTCTTCCTCCTAGCCATTCCTCCTTGCTTCAACCTTTCTCCAAGCTTTCTTCACCTATCATTAATCAACCAAACACATCAAAGCTATGCTCAAAATCATGAGATATTCATTCTTTCATAATATGTGACAATTATAGTATAAAACCTCATGAAATTACATTAATTCATACATGGTTGATTAAATCAAAGGAAACATGAAAATCTACCCAATTGGCTTGCTTATGGCTCAAGAAAGTGCATAATTCAATTGAAAACAAAAGAAAAAGGCTAGTGAAACTAGGCTAAGATGACTTGTCATCACAACACCAAACTTAAAGCTTGCTTGTCCCCAAGCAAGAAATGAATTATGCTCATAGGTTCTTTCAATTAAGACGGATTGAAGAACAACTTGTAAAGTCCTGTGAGTGAAGTGATTAAGTTTCAGTGGGGTGAACTCTAAATCATATGCTCATGCAAGGGCTTCAGTGCTCACTAGTCCTCACATATTGGGAGTCTTAGGTCTTAGGATTTTCATCCAAATGGTATCATAGAGATCTCTTTATATGTAATCACCTTGAAGCAGCTTATAGTTTCTTTGCTTTGGCCTTGACTCTAAGTGTCATGTCTCAAAGCGGCTCTTTAGATAAGCTTTCAATCAATACTCCTAAACCAGTTGGTTTTAAGGTATTAGGTGTTAAAGCACCCCTAAGGATTTACTTGCTCAAGCCTCTTTCCTTGACACAACTCAACCACAAGCATTTACTAGGCTAACAACTCTTTGAGTTTTGTTTCTTCTTTCTTTTTCTGCCTAGTAATTGATGCTCAGAGCCTTGGGCCATGTTCTTTTTGTTTTTGTATTTTCTTTTTCTTTCTTTTGTTTTGTTTGCTGCTTCTTGGATCAATAAATTTTTGAGAATCTCCACAATACTTCTTTGAACTTCATGTCCTGCCTATGAGCTCCCATGCAAGTTTTCACAAGCATGCAACCTCAATACATAATCATACAACTAGAACCGCCACTTCTCCTAATCTTTTGCTTGCCTCAAAATTGTTTAATTCCTCAATCCTTCTTTTCAAAGAACTTTCATGTAATGCATTTTTTTGAATATTGAGTGCAAACAAGTTTTGAAGAGAAAAATATTGTGAATGATCAAGCATCTTGCTTATTGAATTATAGAGAACTATACTATGCAGACAGGCATGGGTATTATATCACTTTCAATCATAGCAGTGTTTGATACAAAATAATCACTGAACAATACAACCTTTTGGAGTTCGCTTGCTTTCCTCTTCCTCATCATCATTGCCGATCTTTACATTCCTCTCTCTTCCTTTTGATAGATGATGCTAAATCTTTCCAAAAGTTTGTATGGTACCCTGCAGTGATATTGAAAGTTGCTTGTTCCCCAAGCACTTAGAGACAATGGTTAGTCTGCATGATTTATTTGTAGGCCTTTGAACTTACTTTGGTGTGGGAACACCAAGCTTAGTACCTTTCCAATGGTTTTCATGCATCAAATTAACCATGTGTGATAATTTTTTTCTCTTTTTTTTTCTCTTTTTCAAAAGCCATGGAACTGAAAACTAGGAAACAGCAAAATAGCTAACTAGTTCATCCAATATGCTTGAAGCCAACATTATGCAGAAAGTGAGAATGTGTTTTATAATGGGATTTTGGTGAAACACCAAACTTAGAATCCTTCATTCTCTTTTATATTGTTTTGGTGTGTAACACCAAACTTAGCTTCTAGCAATATAGATAAAATTAATTAGCCTTTTTATTAAAATAGATATGAAAAGATGGTTACCTCCGGTTGGGTTGCCTCCCAACAAGCGCTCTTTTATTGTCACTAGCTTGACATCCTTCATTCTGTGCTCATGAAAGTTGAGGCTTCTGTTGCCTTAGGTTTCCTCCTCTTGCTATGGGCTTCCTTCCCTCTGTTTCTCTTTCCATAGCCTTCTTACTTTCCTCCATGACTCCCTTCTCTTTCAACCCAGCATCCTTTTCATAGCTCTTTGGGTTCAGAGTCCCCTTCTTCTCACCCAATTCAGCAAGATTTTGAACCAGTTGTTCCATCTGCCTTTCAAGTCTTCTGAGTGAGGCCTCTTGGTTCTTGCTTATCATCTCTTGATGTTTCTTTATTTCTTCCTGCTCTATTGCCATCATTTCTTGAATTTTCATGAACCTCTCCATCAGCATTTCTAGAATATAGATTCTTTGAAAGGTTGGAAGTGGTTGTGGCTGTGTCAATTGTGGTGGTCGATGAAGGTCATTTTGGGTGAATGGTGAGGTAGGACGGGGTTGGAAGTGTGTGTGATTGTTGTTGTGGGGGTGTGTTTTATGTTGATTTTTGAAGCTGGGATTGTTGCAGTTGAAGTCCCTTGGTCTTTGGTTTTGGTTCTCAACCCCCCTCCCATTAGAATGAGTTCTCCAAGGTGGATTGTACACATCATTTTGAGGCCTGTGTTGGAGCACGCTAGAGTGATTGCTTGGAGATTGTAGTTGCTCATAACTTTGTTGCTCATGGTTAATGACCCCAAAACTGTGTTCAACTTGATTACACCCATATGAGCTTTGAGTCAGGTTGTATGTATGTATTACAACATGTCTCAACTCAGTGATTTTTCTGGCCATCATGTCTAGTTGTTGTAGAGTCTGCTGATGCATCTGCTTGTTTTGGCTTATGACTGCATGAGCA